>NC_062523.1:27693817-27753817 GCF_022655615.1 Tachysurus fulvidraco
TGTGTGTGTGTGTGTGTGTGTGTGTGTGTGTGTGTAGTGTTTATTTTGTTAAGACATAACCGCAGTGGTTGATGAATGAAAAAACACAAATATGTGCAAAATATATCCTAGACCAGCTCATTTAAAAAACAAAACAACAAAGCAATGACGTTTAGATAAGACTGTGTTAAATATCGCAGGCTTTTGCCTCCATTCAGATGTAATCTCTAATAGACACTAAAATGTTTTATGAAATATAATTGCACATAAAAGACATGAAGCTATTCTAAGCCACCAAACTGCTATGCATGACGTGTCCATTACCATTTGTAACCTCTCACATGGTGTGTGTCTTTAACACACCTAATAACACCACACCTGGGCTGGTATTGTAAGAGTAGAAGTGTGTGCAAGCTGCCATTTTGCCACGTGTAGAAAAACAGTGCACAGTAGCTCAAGACACACCCACTGATAACAGCTTCAGTGTGTGTGTGTGTGTGTGTGTGTGTGTGTGTGTGTGTGTGTGTGTGTGTGTGTGTGTGTGTGTGTGTGTCTGTCTGTCTGTCTGTCTGTCTGTCTCTCTCTCTCTCTCTCTCTCTCTCTCTCTCTCTCTCTCATCACACACACACACACACACACACACACACACACACACACACACACACACACACACACACACACACACACACACACAGTGAGTTTTAGAATCACCTAACTGATTAATAAGCAATTGAATATTGATTGGTTGACTTTAGTTTTCTTATGCAACACTGCTCAGACACAACTATCTAGAAAACTCTATCACCTCTGATAATTATTCTGACTTCTGTGTTGACTTTAACACCAGCTGTGACCAAACCTACAGTAATCTTTTACAGTAGTGGTGTCCAGTTCAGTGCTGCAGCACTGTGTGGTGTTTAACCTCCTCCCAACACACCACTGTAATGAACTAATACGTTCAATTAGGAACAATTAAAATAGAAAAAAACCCAGCAACTAGACCCTGGGCCAAGGGCTGGTACTGAAGTCTTTGCTTTACCAGTTCAATAAAAGCTAATAATCTGAATGTAAATATTACTAAATGTTTGTTTATGGCTTCAGAGTAATCCACCAGCAAAGGCTTAAAGATTGACTCAAATGTGAGCACACTGACATGTTAACTAGCGATGTATTAACTTTTATGTATTTTTACCCACGTTATCATCAAGCTTGGCTAAACCACAGCAATAAAACTGCAAGGAATTTTGACTGCGATCATAAAGTTGCTTGTCTCACTGGTTATATTACGTTCACTCAGTGAATATTTAGCAAAATTGAAGAAGAGTTTTTTAATTAATTTTAGAATTTTTCCCCACTTCATTAACCAGGAACTGATCTGCAGCCTGCAGCGGTTACAGCGCCTGCTCCTGCACGTCCTTACAAGCACTAACTTGGCTTTCGGTTGGATGAAGTTAATGTTTAAGGCTGTAGAAAACTCCACCTGTCCTGTGCAGGAATTCATAAACGCCAGGGGTGATAAACTGAGAGCAACCCCACCCTCTGCTACCTGAATTATAGCATTTAATGTGAGTGAGTTTTTTAAACACTCTGAAACACAAGTTTAGGCACAATTTCCAGACTACTTTGGAAAAGAGATACTATATAAGAACATACCTTTGTGCACAAGATAACAAAGCAAACAGAAAAAAAAAATAGAAAGGCAGAATATAGCTGGCTGAAAAAAACACCATCAACCGACTAACGTTCTAAGCTGGAGGTTAAACTGCTGCATGGATGCAGTCTTCATGTATATTCTTAAAAAACTAAAATTAAAATTTTAATCTAAATCAATGTGCACGTGTTAGTTATGTAACATACACACGCAAAGCTTCTCCCACACTGCAGGATCAAAACTCCTACACGCTCCCAGAAAATAGAGCCATTATGCTAGCATGATTATGAACTAACAGCTAAGCCCAAGGCAATCGTCTGGGCTGAAAAAGCAAAGCTTGTTGTGTACAGTACCGGACAGCACAATCCGTCTTTTAGAAAATGTGAAATAGAATAACATTTTTTGCTCAACAAATATAATAGAGCTGTGCATTAAACGCACAATGCACCTCTTCTATGGATTATGACAGATTAATCCCAAACCAAACACACCCACTAGGCTGTTGAGCTGGTTTAGGGAGCACACCTTACATCGTAGCACTTAGCTTAGCTTTGAAAACCACTTAGCTTAACCATTTTCAGTTAGAGAAAGTGCAATGTAAACATTCAACATTCAGGCTATTCATTCATTCATTAATGTGGTTAAAAGTGAAGTGTTAAATGTTGATTGTGAGAACTCTAAAGAGGAAACTTCCAGATTCATTGTAATCAACTCTCCTGAGATCACACACACACACACACACACACACACACACACACACACACACACACACACACACACACACACACACACACACACACACACACACACACACCTTCTCAACACCTGCTGCTGTTCACATACTGCTTCTTTACATAAAATTGTGCATATGGTTAATAAACTAAATAAAAAAGAATAATATTTGGAATTGTAGACTACGTATCACAATTATTTCAGAATTCTAGCCAAGAGTCAACTGAATCATTTATCCATAATTAGGAGATACCTGTCATACCTGGAAAATGAGCACCTTGAAGTGATTCCTCTTGAGCAGGTGTGCATGGTTGGCCTCCAGACGCTTTACCTGGCCACACTGGCGATCGAGACGCTCGCGCACTTCTTTGACATAGATGCCGGTTTTGCGGGAGCGCTCAAGCAGCTTGTTGACCCCACCAGAGGTAGTCATATGGCTCTTGCTTAGGCGAGTCAAGTCGGCCTGTACGGCCTTCACGGTGCCCTCCAGGTCAGTCTGGCGCTTCTCCATGCGCCGCTGGTTTTCCTGCACTGTCTCAATCATCACCACCAGCTGGTCGAGCAGAGCCACCACCGTGATGGCGCTCACCTGGCTTGCAGCACTTGTTGGGCTGGTTGGAGGTTTGGAACCCATGCGGGAAAGCGTGTGAGTCGGGGAAGTAGGACCTGAACTGGGGATGAAGAAATCCTGGGCATCCACCGCTGGAGCAGTGGCGGAATCGGAATTGGTTGGACCAGGCAAGGTGTTGGAGCTTTGATCAGCTCGTGCAGCATCTTCACCCATGTTGGAGGATCTGGTGAAAGTCTGGCTCCTATTTGAAGATGTCTGAGCTGAACTTTCAGACAGAGGTGTAATGGCTCCTGCTGCTGGTTTAGCTTCACCTGTAAACTCTACTTGGAGGAAGGGTGGCTGCTTCTATTTCAGTCACATGGACGAGCTTCGCTGCCTCCCACGTCTCCAGAACACAACAACATTCCCGATACACCACTTAAAAACTCCCCACACACCCAGAGGAGGAGCCAGGTTGCTTAGTAGCTGGTCCGGCCCATCGGTGTAAAGCAAGCAGGAGTGTCACTGTGTGTGTGTGTGTGTGTGTGTGTGTGTGTGTGTGTGTGAGGAACAGATAGGGAATGGCTGTAATAATGTGATTGTGAATGCTACTGTGTTTGGAAACAGATGACTTTCACAGTTTTTTGCTTTCATTTCTCAAATCATCTCTCAGAGTAAAGAACACTGAAAATCCAAATATGGAAATTAATATTTGAACAGTTAGTCCATCTTTGTCCCTGGCACCATGTCACAATCATCCCTAATCACACTTTCTGATAATCCCATCCTGCTCTGTGTCATACTGTACACACTCCACATGAACTCGAGCCTGCTTTGTGATGAACACGAAGGTGAACACGAGGTTATATCAAAAACGGTTAACACTGTGAACATTGTGAACTCTGTTGCATTCTTTAGTGTAAAAACACAAATGAATGTGAAGAATTTTCATCTTAACATAATGAACATTGCTGCGCTGTGTGTATTGACACAAGAGGCCACATTCATGCCAGCGTTTTTAGACTCGGTATATTGCATAATGTATATTTATGCACCTGGATGAAATAGTTTGTTTTTGGTCATTTTCCCTTCCCAAGAATGTATCACAAGAAACTCTCACCTTTTTTCGCATACATGACCTGTGCTTGGATTGTGGAAAAAAGGAAGAGATATTCTCACCCTTTTGGCCTTACCTCTTTGTCCAAACACACACACACACACACACACACACACACACACACACACACACACACACACACACACACACACACACACACACACACACACACATGCATGCGCATGCACACACATACCAGTGCCACTCCCTCCTTTTAGATAAAGGCAATATTTTTATTTCCCATGATTAGTGAAGTGAATGTTTATCATTTTTATCTGAATGTCAATCAGATCTAAAGATTTTCACTGTAGAACCACTGAACACTGAAGTCTGCTCCCTGCTGGCCAAGGGTAATCACTGCATTATGAAATTCTGAAAATGGATCACTTATGGAAGAATTCTGCACCCATAACAAACATAAAGCACTTGTTGAGATTTGAGCATGAGAAGAAATGATGTTCATGATAAGATCAGATCATTATTAAAACAACACAACAACAAGAGACAACAAAAGTATTTCAATATTTATTTTCCTTTATTACTTCAATCTGATCTAAGAGTGAAAAATAATCCCAGCAGTTTTACATCCAGACCAGTGAGAGCTTCTGTAGGGCTAAACTGCACAAGGTTATGTGTTCGTATGGCTCCTAATGAACCCAGCAACATCCTGTAGTTGATCTCTCTGGATCTGAGGATTATTGTCTAATTTGCTCGGTTCACAGCACACTGCTGTTACTTTTGTATTTCTTTGCCGTGGGAAAATTCCAGCGCGCAGATAGACGTGTCTCTGCAGATCAGCCTGAACTTATGGTGTCAACGTACCATTAATAACCAGAAAGTTTAGTCTCAGCTTGAAAGGAAACAATCAGCAAGAACTTGATCTGAAAGTCACAGGTGTCTGCTCTTTAGTGTCTTTATTCGGATTCACTAAAATAGAATAATGAAAAGATACACTGTTGAATTAAATACTAAAATCAAGTTATTATTATTATTATTATTATATGAATATTAGCTGTAATATGCATTAATGTTCTTTATGTTTTATTAATAGAAGTTAAACACCTTGATAATTGCAGTTGGCTAGTTGAAATTTAATTACCATCGAGATTTCATTTTATTTCTTTTCTTTGCTTTTAGTTACAACCTTAGCGGACAAGATAACTTTCTGAAAAATAGAATAAACATTCATTTATTATATATGTTCAGTGCAGCTCTTGAATATTATGATCAATTAATTGTCCTATTTCTGACCCTGGCCGTATGTGCTTCTGTGACACTATAAAGCTGCCACTAATATAACAGAAATATGGTTGGATATTTTTTCCAGTAGTGACAAAGACATCTGTGCAACTAAAACCATTTAATAAATATACCAAGCACACACACACACACACACACACACACACACACACACAAACACACACACACTACGAACAATTTTTCCAGAGATGCCAATCAACCTACCATGCATGTTTTTGGACCGGGGGAGGAAACCGGAGTACCCGGAGGAAACCCCCGAGGCACGGGGATAACATGCAAACTCCACACACACACAACGCGGAGGCGGGAATCGAACCCCCAACCCTGGAGGTGTGAGGCAAACGTGCTAACCACTAAGCCACCATGCCCCACCCTTTCTATTATCTTATAGAAATATTATGCTAAACCATTCCTTAGCCATCTAACTGCTAGAGAAGACTCTGGATTCTTTCAAGATTTTATAGCAATTCAGAAAGAAATATTAAAACTTCTAATTAGTCAAGAATTTCATTTATGTCAATTAATAAAGTCTGAATTCTTATATAACCTCATGTAACATCAGGGAAACAGTAAATAGTGTTCATTCTGGAGGGACGTGTCTGGATGGAACAAAGTTCCCAAGACCCTCAGACACACACACACACACACACACACACACACACACACACACACACACACACACACACACACACACACACACACACACACACACACACACACACACACACACACACACAGAAGGCTTCCTGTTCAACCTTTCCCCCACAGAGCTGAGACAGTTGAAGATGAGGTCGGATTCTCCAATCTGTTATCACAAATAAACCGAGAAAATCCTCTACAGACTGGGAATGTCAGGAATCCTGGGGGCTGTTGGAATGGTTTTGGCTTTTGCTGTCTGTCATTATAACCAGGATGTTAGGTTAACATGAAGGTAATACTATTTGACTGTATGCAAATAGTTTAAAAATAGGTCGTGTAAACTGAATGCTGAGTCTCCCAAGTTTCCAAATACGAACCTGTCATTTGGATACTGTTGAGTTTATGTTTTCTCACAGAAGCTTCCACATCTGTCTTATGTCTTCCCCACTTTTTGTGGGCCACACCTTTTGCTCACAGCTGTCTCTCACTGACTCCCATAATCCCATGTTGTACAAATGTATACTTTTGTTTGTCGTTTATTTTCTGCTACATTTCTACACTCTGTCTCTTTGTCCCTAAAGTTTCTGTGCTGTCTTTCTTGGATATCCTTTAAATTGTCGTTTGCGACTCAGTAAAGTTGCTACATGAATCAACCACCAGTGCAAACAACCCCTACTGTGTGTAATAATGGCAGCTTTATAATGTCACAAATGGTTTTTTCTGGTGTCTAAAACAAAATAGATATTTTGACTACAACTGTGTGAATAAAGACATACGACCAACCTCTCCCAGCTCCGATATCCTCCTAAAAACCCTGTTGCTGATGTTTGTGGTATGTTTCAGTTGCATAGGAAATCTAGTGGCTCTGGAAGAGCTGTGCAGAGTCACAATTTATGATGCTGAGGATAGAACAAGGCCTGTACTCTACCACACCCAGCTTCGAGCAAACTGCAGGTAACCTTAACCTTGATGGGATCCCTTCTGAGTCTGGTTCATCTCAAAGTTTCTTTCTCATATCATCTCAGAGAGTTTTTCCTAGCCAGGTTTGCCATTGTTAAAAGTGCTACACAAATAAAACTGATATTCAAGATATTCAGTGGAACAATGAGATCAAAAACATATGCACATGGGTGTGGTAGTTAGGTGTCTACAAACCTTTTGGATTCAGTGCAATGGGTGAGCTTTCTGCCCCTCTCTCACGATCTTGAATTGATCCTGCCCCAGTAACTGCCATTGATTTTGCTTCAATTGCAGTTTCTGCTCCTGACCCAGTAACAGTCTGAGACCCTCAATGCGTCAACTTCAGTCCCATTTTCTGCATAGGATTCTTGTTCAGACCCAGACTCTGCCCCTGATCCTGCCCCAGACTCAGACTCTGACCCTGATTCCCTCCATCTATGTCCCTAATTACTCCCAGAACTCCATCTCTGTTCCTGATCCTTCCAAGGACTCTATCCCTGCCTCTAATTGTGCCCCTGTCTCGGACCCTGCCAGTAGTCCTTCCCAGGACTCCATCTCTGCCACTGATCCCACCCCAGGCTCAGACTCTGCCCTGATTCTTCCCAGAACTCCATCTCTGCTAGTGATCCTACCTCAGTCTCCATCTATGTCCGTAATTTTTCCCAGGGTTCCATTTCTGCTTTAATCCTTCCCAGTCTCAGTTTTTGCCCCAATCTAGCCCCAGTCTCAAACTCTGGACCTTGTGATCTCAAACTCTGCCACTAATCACCCATCAGTCACAATCCCTGTCCGATCCTGACTCTTGGATCCAGTTTTATACTCCAGTCTCAGTCTCTCCCACTTAGTTCTAACTCAGATCTTGTAGTACCTGTTGCTCCCAGATATTCTTATACATGTTCCAGTTATTAACATTTTATTTGGACCACTGTACCACAGAGCACTGTTGTGTTGCCAAAGAATAAATATTCACTATGTTTATAAAAAAAAAAAAATCAACAAAATCATTCTCATAATGCTCATGTACCACACCACATTTGCTACAACCTGATTACTGATTCTAGCATTACTAGTGTCTCAGAAAAACAGGACTATGGTGAATAGCATGTGTCTGTATGGACCGGATCAACAAATGAGTATTTATGAGTAACCTGAGTCTAAACTGAGGGAAAATAAGTTAGCATCCTTCCCTAATTACTAAACACCTGTTTGATTATTAGCTAGGAGATTTTGTGGTCCTCTTTAATTCAGTGTGGTTTATTAATATAAGGACAGCTTCAGAGTGACTGGAACTTTTTTTTAATGTTTTGTACAATTATGCATTGTTTCAGTGTCTAGACCAAACTGTCAAGAAGTTCAAGAATCTGATATAGATGTATAAATATATATAGATATAAAAAAAATGTCTGTTAGTGTCGGTTTTACAACACAGATATATATTGGTCTACACAATCAGTGTATCCAGTACTGGTCTGGAAGCTTCTCTTCATTACCCCAGATTAGATCGTGTAAGAAGGGAATCAGTATAGAAATCAGTGTGTCAGCTTTACTGAATGTTATTCACACACACACACACACACACACACACACACACACACACACACACACACACACACACACACACACACACACACACACACACACACACACGAGTCAAATCCTGGTTGCAAGATTTGGTTGGACAGCTCAGAGTGAAATGCATTGTGTATGTGTATATTGTTTTAAGATTACCAATGTCGATTATGATGTTACAACTGTAATCGCATTTAATGGGACAGTTGTGATAAGCTCTGATCTAAGGCACAAGAAGTTACAATATTTTGCACAAATCTACCCCCTAGTGGTCAGAACAGGTCTAACATATAACGTATATCAGGCTGTGAGAGGGTGTTCATAGCAAAATCATTAAATCTAAACTTTACATTAACCCACAGATGTAGTGTTGTCTATCAAAAAAGTTAAGAACCCCTATTCTTGCCAAATTGGCACCCACCATAAAAATACAGTTGCATGCTATTATCTGTTTTGTGATATAAATTATTTATTTACATTTACAGAAAAAAGACCCCACCAAGACAAAACAAAGAAACTAGTGGAAATATTACCCATACATAACCAAATAGTAGGACTTGTCCTAACATAATGTCCTAAGGTCCTCTTAGTTTGTGTCCTGTGCCACAGGTAGAAGGCACCGCGTGTCACCCCCTTAGCCTCACTTCAACCCCACCGTCACCCCCTCCCATCTGTCTAGTAGTAAGGTCCGTATGGTCCATCATGTTGCACCAGGAGGCAGGAGGAAGTGGTTTTTTTTGTATCTTTAATCTCTTGTTACTACATATCCCACGAGCGTGAGGCTTCTCCAGACACTTAGATGAGGCGGGTGGAGGCGCGCAGGGTGTTCTCAGAGTTGTAGTGTGTGACGTTTTGCTTCTGACGGTTGATACGGTTAGTCCGTGGGCACTTCCTGTACAAAGGACAAAAATTGGGTGGATATTAATGATGACTGAGTGAATATTTAAAGTATAAAGAAGAGATTTTAATTTAACAAGAACAAGTTGGAGGTGTGTAAGATTTGCAGATGATTTCTATAGATCCTGGTCCTTTGCTGCCTCCTAGTGGTACGATATGAAGTTGGATAAAGAATGCACTACAGCTATTCCTTTCTCTTTTCTTGTCCTTTCTTTTTTGATTATTATGGCAATGAGCAGATGTCATGTTGGCTCCCGAGGCTGTGGCTTAAAAAAGGTTGAAATGCACTATTTTACTAGTCAGAGTAAGAAATCAGGAACTATTTTGACACTTAAAAGTGTTTAATGGTGCATTAATACATATTATGTAGCAGTAGCTTATAAGCATGACTGTCTAGACATTATGGGTCTTTTAGATTATTTAAGCAATTAATATCCTGGTCAACAGCTCAGATTCAAGTGACTCTGTGTTTTGATTCTCAGGAGTTCCTTGGGTCATAATCCAGCACATATCATCACCTCATCTTATTATCAGGACGTTGTGAAGCCTCAGTATGATCCAGTAATAAAGCGTGCAACTAATGCTTAATTTTTATATAGTAAAATACATAGTACTTGCTTTAGGAGGAAAAAAATGGAAGTTAAGGTGATAAGGTAACAATCAGGGCCGATTAAAGATGGGACGTATTACAGGTCTCATGTAAAGATCATGTAAAGATCAGCCTCTCGGGTTAAAGCTATGTGTAACTGAGAGTCTACATTTCTGTACTCGTGTAAGTACACTGTCCCTTCACACGCCCAGACGGATTCAGATTACAGGCTGAGCTCGTCCAGGTCTTGTGTTTCTTTTGCCCAAGTGCGAAAGACAACAATATATTTTTTTTATTGTATTCATCTATTCAATGTAATTCTGAAAAAATGTAAAACAAAAATAAATAATATCAGTAAAAAAAAATAATAATAACAAATAAAAAACATCATCAAAAAAATTTAAGTTTTAATTTGAATTTTTTAATTTGATGTATTTGTGGACATAATTCATAATTTCCTGCAGATTCCTGTAGATTTTGTCTATATTTGATGAAATATTTTCTCATTATCTTTTTAATTTCTTACTAATTTTTGGTAAAATATTGGAAAACATTATATTAAGATTATTATATTATGATTATTAGTATGATTATATTTAGTAATCATATTAAATAGATTTCATACAATTTTGCATTAATTCTAATTGATCTCTGCAACTTTTCCAATATCATTTTGTAGCAACTGTGTTTTAATTTAGTTTATCTTAAAGCTAATCGGCTGTATTTGAGCCGACTGCACCTCCCCGAGTCCAAGCACGAATCGACAAGCCCACTGGGAATTATCCAGATGCTCCAGATGGCTGGTCCTCTGTTTCTGCATCTATCATTTATCTGTAAGTATACTCCCCCTGCTGGCTCTTCGTGCTTGGTGTGGAGAGGCTTCAGAGTCGTTTAGAATATTCGCTTAGAAGGTTATTCTGGAGTGGAGCAGATTTAAACTTTAATCACTGATCCCCGCACAGGCAGAGTGATCTGCTGACCTTTAACGGAGTGTTAATTCAGCGGCCTCCCCCTGGAACCAAACACAATCCCACTGGATGTCGAACCGGGATGAGGCGTATGTGTGTGTGTGTGTGTGTGTGTGTGTGTGTGTGTGTGTGTGTGTGTGTGCGTGTGTGCAGCAGCTTCCCTGAAACCTGCCTTGTCTCTATAAGAGGGAGTGAACTGCAGAATTCATATCACATGAATCTCTTATTGTAACCCTTATATTTTGTAATAATAGCACAAATGCAAATAATAAAAAATACGAATAAAATGTTTACGGACATATTTGTCAGGGATGGAATGAACACAAACCAAATCAGCTTCTTTTATTACCTTAGTGGCATAGTGGCTGTTTCATGAAGATTTACAGTTCTATTTCACGAACAGATTTCATGTTGATACTTGATTTTTTGTGTGCTTTGTGTGGCTGTTCGCTCATGTGTGAGCCTCTAGGACAGAATGATTATTAGCTCATTTCTTGTTTCGGTGACGGCGAGTGGTATTTAAATTAGTTTTGTTAGCCGTTTTTATTAATTCTGATAGAACAATGATTTTCCATGTGTAATGAGCTGTCTGATTCACATTCAGAGGCAGAACCGAGCTGTTTATACGTTTCAGGAATGTAATTGCGTTTTTTTTTGTGGTTCTGTGGAATAAAGCTGGATAAAAGTAGTCTATTTAGTTGTAAAGTAAATCGTGTAGTCCTGATTTATGGTAGTGCTGAAACACATGATGATTTGGCTTTGTGTTTGTGTTAATATCAGATGTCATTTTGAATAAAAAAAATGATAGATGGTAGATTTTGAAAATCACGATCACACTGTCTGTAATCTTTCATCATAAGGTACATAAAACTAAAAGGTCTAAAGGATGCAACAATGCAAAGTGTTTAAGCTCACCGGGTGATACACAGCACCACCACACAGATGATGGCCACCTGCAGGGCTCCGATAATGGACGCGATGAGAACGTAACGGACTTTTCCGGAACCCGGCACCACATACAGTACGTTGTACTCCTTGGTGTCACACTGCGGCCCGCTGAAGCCTGAGTGACAACTGAGAGGACCAAAAACAGACCAATGAGGGAACAATAACGGACCAACAGAGAAAATTAAACCATTACATATACGTCAGTTGAGCCAAATGGGGCAAGAAGATGGGGACAGTAGAGCAATGGATGAATGATAAAGAGACAAAGGACCAATAAGAGTGGGACAGTTGTCCAATCAGGGACAGGCAATAGTACAAAGATGTTTAATGTTACTCAGAATCAGACCATAACTCACCAGTCATTTTATTAGGAACACCTGCTTATTTATACTGTTATCAATTCAGCCAATCATGTGGCAGTAGCACGATGTGTAAAATCAACTAGATCCAGAGCTTCAGTTCACCTTCACATCAATCATCAGAATGAGGAAAAGATCTCTGAGACTAAATATGGCACAGCTGCTTGTTTCACACCCAGTATTCGTTAGAGTTTACACAAAATGGTGTAAAAAAACCACAACAACAACAACAAAAAAAATTTAGTTCTACATGAGCAACTCCTCGCTGATGAGAGAGATCAGAGTCACATATCAGAAGTGACAGGATGTCTATTGGGACTCAAATAAGAACTGAAAAACATCTGAACGAGAACACGTCAAACCTTCAACTGGATGAGCACAGACTCGTCCAAGCTGGACATTCGATTTTTCTTGCTTCTGATGTTTGATGTGTAACTTTATCTGAAGCTCCTCATCTGTATCTGCATGATTTTATCCATTGTGCTGCTGCCACGTGATTGGCTGATTAGATAACCGTATGCATGATACACATAAAGCATCATTTTAATGGAATAAATTTGCTATTCATTTAAATGCATTTGTATACTAATGAGCAGACAGAGTAAGCATGGATTTGTATCGCATGACACGTAGACGGTAAAACGGATTGTTTCTTGGGAAAAGAACATTATGAGATTTTAGTAATAAATAATATTATTTAAAACAAAGCTTAATATAATGTCAAATAATTTGACAGCTACATGTGTGTTGGGCTTCATCACCTCAACAGAACTGTGTCATCTCTCTCTGTCTCTCTCTCTCTTCTCTCTCTCTCTCTCTCTCTCTCTCTCTCTCTCTCTCTGTCTCTCTCTGTCTCTCTCTATTCTTTTCCGTCTTCTCCATGTGAATATTCTTGCTATGAAACAGCCCCTGCTTGCTGAGCGCATCACCTGTTAGACCTAAACTTTTCCTCTCTCCTTCACTCTGCTCTTTTCTTCTGCACTTGTTTTCACTCACATCCTTTCTCAACTTTGTCACTCACATTAACGAGACAACAGGAGAGACAAAAGAGGACAGGACATTCGATCCGTCAGGGACAAGCGTCTTTTGAACTGAGTTGAAGTGATTAGTTGTGGTAGAGTAAAGGTCTGAAGAGCTGGAAGATCAACAGCATGGTCTCATATTTGCTACACACAGATACACACCCGATAAAAGTAGAAGTCAGTAGCAGCACGGCTTCTCACGACACATCTGCAGTGATATCAGTGATTTCAGTCTTTTTTCTGGTCTGAACTCTGGATTATTCATTACACTTCAGTCTGAAATGATGTGCTTCCCTATGCATGTTTTATTCAGCTTTGTGAGATGTACACAGCAGGGGGAGCTGTTGTGTTGAGATCTGAGCGGCGTGTGTGTGTGTGTGTGTGTGTGTGTGTACCTGCAGGATGGTGTGGAGAGCATGTTGGGGTATTCACAATCTCCGTGTACGCAGTAGTTCTTGTAGTTCTCTGGACAAGGGATGTAAATTCCTCGTGCCACCTCCGACACTTCAGGCTTCTCCTCTATACAACACACACACACACACAGACATGCTGAAATCTCTCTATTACTCTCTCTCTCTCTCCTACGCCTCTGTCTGTCTCTCTCTTTGGCTCAGAGCCTCATTGTCTTCCACTTTCTATCTCTGTCTCTTCCGTTTCTGTCTCTGTCTTTCTGTCTCAAATCGAACTGGATGACGTGTCTCTGTCGATTTCCTCATAGCAAGCAGTTACACTCCAGCACTTTTATTTGGATCAGCACAGATGCCAAAACATCACGATGTAGATAACCATAAAAACTTTTTCAGTAATTTGCAAGAACTCAACCAATTACTGTCAGTCAGCAGCTTACAGCACATTACACTCCCTAAAGAGAATATATGTAGAAAATATATCACACACACACCTGGTAAATCAGCTCTGGCATAGTGTCCATCCCCGGGTTTGTTTCCTGTTATCATGTCACCTAATGGTTTAAAAAAAAATGTTAAAGTACACAAGCTTAGATTGTCATCGAGTCATTAAACTGTAATTTAAATGAAATAATTTAAACAGTCAGCATCTCCGCAGCAGCTGCTATACACTGGCTGACGTTATTGCACTCATTAATAGTTTTTTGCTTAAACTGTACATCTGGCCAACTGTCCCTCCACAGCAGGTGGCTACTGAAAAACACAACATGACAACACTTCAGAGGTAAATGTATGTGTGTGTGTGCATGTGTGTGTGTTTCATAGAGAGCTCCTTCTGTCTCCTTAACCCTCATCTGTTCGGGTCAAAATAACCCATTTTAATTTTTAACTCAAATTGGTCAACTTTATGTGCTTGTCTCAGTTAATCCAGATGTTACAGAACGTCATATTTCTGTTACAGAGATGATGTTCAGACCATTTTAAGTGTGTGTGTGAACTGAACACTGTGTAAACACAGTGTAATTTACGCTAACTATCACTGTATGTGCGTAGGGTTGAATGATAGGACATCTATCGCTTGCCTTGACAGTGACCCAGGAACTTGACTTCGATACGCTCTTGTCTTTGACACGACACTTCTTTGACTTGGCACGGGTTGTCGTACGAGCGGCCGTCCGATGCACACACGGGGTTGAAGCTGATGTGGGAACAGTCGATGTTGCAAACGCACCTGTTGAAGCACCAAGAGGGTTAAACTTTCCTCTGCCATTAGGTCTATACACATTTTTATACAAATCAGTGCTGTTATTTGTAAATAAGCTCTGAGCTATACCCAAAAATGCTCTTTACTCTTCTGAATAATATGTAAAAATGGTCCCCATCAGATTTGACGTACTATTTAGTCCATAATGGGGACAAACGTGTAAGTATTAATGGCTAAAAATGACGGATATTAAAAATCTGTAGTGCCGTATAGTTCACTGTTCAGTCTTGCGCCAAGGGCAGTCTGTCCTTAACTTTCTGCCTTATATGTCTTGAGGTGTTGGTTTTGTATTTCTCCATAATCTTCCTATTTTCCATCTACTGTACATACACAGTCCTCACTGGTCCCTTTTCAAAGAAAACACAGGCACAACATGATGCTCCCCCCGCACCCCCCACCCCCACGCTTCACAGTTTTTGGTTTTCTTCGCATAAAAAGCTTCACCCAATTTTGTCCAGACATACCAATGATCATTTCCTAACAGTTTTCATTTCATTTGGCCAATTAAAATCCCTCCAAAATGCTGCTCATTGCCTGTAAACTTCAGCCTGGCTTTTTCTATATGGTGAATGTACATATGGTGTTACTTGTACATACAGCTCATTTCGTTGTTGTTTTGGGATTCAGTTGAACCCTTTTGGGCCAGTGCTTACTCATGATTGTGAGTTAATTATTTCCACCTGCCTTATTGCCTCCTGCCCAGATTTGTGTAATTGCATACAGTTGCATTCTCGTACAGACGACTGCGGCACCTTCAGCTGTTTGGATATTGCTCCTAAGGAGGAACCTGGATTATTATTTATCTATTATAACGGTCTAGAGTCAAGTGGAATTGTGCAAGAGTCTTCAAATGTTTACTGATCAATGGTCAGTAATCCCATGGATCATGGGCTGTCCATGCAGAACTATCCCAGCAGAGTGCAGCACCAAGTGATGAGACTCCAACCAGGGGTAGGCTGTCAGTATGGATCAGGTACTGTAGATCCGGTTTATGGCAAAGAATTCAAAGTTTCCACAATCAAGGTGCAAGAAATAGGCCTCCGACACTCACTGCGCTCTGCATAATGATTTTTTCACAGCTAACTGTATAAAACTTTATAAAAGCTTGTGTTTAATGTCCTGTCTATGGGGGATTTTACACCTGGTCACTTCATGCATTTTCTGTGATGGGATAGCTATCCAATGGTAAAAAGACCAGGTGTAAATGCCCTAATAACCGCTTTTGAGACGGATATAAATCCGATCGCTCAAACCCCTTCAGGAGGTGGTCTGGGACGCATTAGAGATGAAACTGGACAAGTGTAAATGCATGTGGTTGTTCAAGCCACATACGTCAGCTCTATACTCCTCCCAGATGGAAGTACGTCATGCATCGTGCCAGAAACACACATGTTTTCCCACCAGCGCTGGCTCCGATCTTTCACCCAGGCGTCTCGTTGGGTCTTAAAATGCACTGCTGCCGCCAGCGAAAATTCAGCAAACGGTAAATGCTGTTTTTTGTAGCAACCGCATACACCAAAGCGTGTTCCATTTCAATTACCCCGGAAATGAGGTGAAATATATTTGCATATTGGGCGGGAATAGAAATATCAGATTGATATCCGATTCGCCAAGACGCATTTATGTGGCCTAATGTAAATGGAATAGTTTTAACAAATCAGATAGCTATGGGATCAGAGACAACACATGAAGTGTCCAGGTGTAAAAAGGCCCTATGTTTCATTGATCAGTTGGTATTTCAGATACCAGCGGTTTGAACCGGGAAGAATTTCCTTGTTTCTATATGAACAGAATTAATATTTGTTTCCTTATAACCAACTCCTTCACCGGTGGCCCTTCTAGAGTGTACAGAATATTAGGTAAACAAATGGATAAAAGTGACACATTTCTGTCAGTGTTTCTTCACAAACACAATGAAAAGGTGTTAAATGGTTAATATTTCAGCCGTGCCACCCACACACTAGTGTCTATAATGTGTATTAGTCATCAAGCTCTTGTTCTGGTTCTCATGTTTGAATAAAATTCACCACCGTTGGTGCTAATGCCAGTAAACACTGAAGCCTTTGAAAGCCTCAGCTTCCATTTACGAAACTGTTTAGGTTAGCGTTTTCTCAAACACTCTCAAAGAGTAAAACAGTAAAATACATGGATCTCACACCCCGCATCTCCCCCAACTCTAAACCGCCTGCATTAGCAAGCAGTGAAATGAATCCCACTACACAGGGTGTGAAATGATGGCTTCAACACACCACATAGTGCTTTAATGTCCATTAGCCTGCCATTTTCGGATTCAGCTAAAGGTGATGTGTCACTTGGAACTCCGCTGGGTTTTACAAACGCGACGTAATTTCGGCCTGGGCGCGATATTTGCTCACATAAAATGTCGTAACGTAAAATATTTGGCTATATAACTTGTGATAATGGACAGAAGTAGACACGAATTGAACAGGATAACATGGTGTAATGGAGCTGTGATGAGGTCATCGGCTGAGGGCAGGAGGATTAGCAGAGAGTACTGGCTTACAAGTTCTGCTGGCTTTGAGGTCCCAACACTTGTTCTGGCTGCTGTTCTTATTCACACAAGCCTTCATTAGTGAGGATGTAATGAGGATATGTGTGTGTAAGAGTGTGTGTGTGTGTGTGCAGAAAAGACTGTGAAATAGGGATGGAGGAACTGAAAGTAAGTCTTGTGTGTATATATTTCATGTTTTTTTCTTAATACCGTGTATCCTGCATAGCTCATTAAGTGACTGTTATCGTGTTCACGCAAAGATTCATAAGTCATAAGCTTAATTAGGATCGATTCTCAAAATGTGCGATAGTAAATATTAGAGTTGTATCTGAATATGAACACAGGAATTCTGAACCAATCGTTTTAAACTGATTCAAAGACAGTTTGTATCTGTACAAATGTGTTCATCCTTAGTAACTCCCTGCTCATGGTTGCGGTGGTTTAAATGAAGCTAGCATTTTGTTTATATGCAATGTTTCTTTAAAAACATTGTAAAAATTTTGTATGTTTGAAATATTTGTTTAAAAGTGGGCCCAAAAGTTTGTGCACCCCTGACCATCACATGCCTATGTCCATGTTTAACATGTTCTACTGCTTATCCAAACTTCTCGGGTCACAGGGAGCCTGTGCCTATCTCAGGCGTCACCGGGCATCGAAGCAGGATACACCCTGGACGGAGTGCCAACCCATCGCAGGGCACACACACACTCTCATTCACTCACACACTACGGACAATTTTCCAGAAATGCCAATCAACCTACCATGCATGTCTTTGGACCAGGGGAAAACCGGAGTACCCGGAAACGGTTACTCTGGGATTACATGCAAACTCCATACACACAAGTCGGAGGCGGGAATCGAACCCCCAACCCTGGAGATGTGAGGCCAACGTGCTGACCACTAAGCCACCGTGCCCCCCACTTTGAACATCATTTGAGATTTATTTAATTTTATTTAATTTCAGGCATTTAGCTGAAACCCTTAACCAGAGTGACTTACACTCTTATTTTGATTTATACAACAGAGCAACTGAGGGTTAAGGGCCTTGCTTAGGGGGCCATCAATGGCAGCTTGGTGGACCTGGCATTTGAACTCATGATCTCTCAAGCACCACCTTAACCACTAGGCTACTAGAATAAGCTCCACAATTCTTTGAGGGCTTTTCACTTGATGTTTGAGCATAGATTCATGGTCATTCAGCTACATTCAAGAGCATCATTCAAGAGCATCAGTGAGATCAGACACTGATGTTGGGATGTTAGGCTCCAGTTCCAGTTTATCCCAAAGGTGATCAGTGGGATTGAGTCAGAGTCAGAGCTCTGGAGGATACATGAGTTCTTCTACTCCAACCTTAACCGCCACACAATGTCTCCATGAAGCTTTGGGACTTTGTGCACAGAAGCATTGTCATGCTGCAACACTGTTTGTGCCTCTTATTTCTTAATACTGTTGCTCTGACATTTTCAAAATGAATCTCTGACAGCTTCTCTTATTACTTTATGGTAAAAAGGGGGCTGTCAATGTCAGTGATGCCACACACGATCCTGGTATTAATGACTAAATCAGTGATATGTGAAATCTGATCAACTACTGATCCAGAATTCAGGCCATTATAATGTATTATATTTAATCTATAGAGTAGAGAAAGACTGAGTTATAGTGAAAAGCTTTATGTTTTGATCACAGGAACAAGATAACTTATGTACAGGTTTAATATTATTTTATAATATAGTTTAATATAGCTTAATTTATAGTTTAATTATAATTTATAATATAGTTTAATATAGCAGCTACTAACAGCAACTTTTTTTAATGGAGCACAAATATATATATAAGAAAGTGATCATTGTGAACTAGCATCTTTATTATCCTCAGAAAATTAGCTAATAGCAGTATGAAATTTGGTAGAAAAGGCTCACTGCTACTGATTATGTTCCTAAAACAGCATGCCCTCGAGTGTTTCATCTAGTGTGTGTCACCAGAAGTGTAGCTCATTAATCCTGATGTGTATGAGCATGTATGATACTGAAATGGTATTGAGACCGAGGATTTTGGTTGATGTACATTGCAACTAAACCTGTACTAAACTTTAATGCAATACAACTTCATCACTTATGGCACCTGCAGGAATCTACGCTGTCATACAGTTTTGTACTATAATGTACAGTTTTGGATGTAGACCAAAAGATCCTGCACGCTCAGCAAAAATGTCTCCAAAAAAATAAAAAAAAAGGTTCACAGAAACCCTGAATGCTTTGTGCTTCACAGTGCCAACGGTTTGACCTTGCAATTATAAATCTGCCATTTTTTTATATTCTGTCCTCGCAAAACTGAGCAAAACCATGTTGGAGAGTTTTCTTAATGTTTAACACCTCCAAAATGATCATAATGCTTAGTGACTACACAAACACATTCATCCATGAAAACAGATAAATGTTATAAATTTTTTCTCCACTTCTCCGTCAGAAACTCGACTCTGGGAGACCGGGTATCTAAATAAACAGTATCAGGCAGCTAGTGTAGCAGTAGGGTGAATCATTGTGCATGAGCTGTGGAGCTGTGGAGCTACTACTATTGACAGCATTAACTCACTCAGGAGCTGCTGCGTGTCCAGACTAATATGTCACTTTCCTGTCAGTTTCCCTGAAAGGAATTATGAGGAATAACTGAGTGAAAGCAAGGACAAAAGTTAGCAATGATATTTTGGAAAAGAAAAACAAAAAAAAAAATAGGGTTTTTCACACTTATTTGCCAGTGTGCACTCTGCTAGGGATTGATTCTGCATGGACAGATAGTGACTTATGGGATTGCTGTGGATGGGGCCGCCTGGAGACTGCCACGCCTTCTTTGAACCACCGTTGCGTCAGTCAGTTTTATGGTCGGGTCTTCATCAGCGATCGATTGAAGACTCCGGAAGGAAGGGATAAGTGTTGGGTCTGTGATGAACTCAGAATTTGCTCTGTCCCATGAGTTCCTAAGGAGCTCTCGGTTACTAAATTCCACTCAAATCCTTTCAGAAAGGACATTATTTACATTTACATTATTTCCTTTCCAGTGTCACCCAAATGAGGATGAGGTTCCCTTCTAAGTCTGTTTTCTCTCAAACTTTCTTCCTCATATCATCTCAGGGAGTTTTTCCTTGCCACTGTTAGAGATAAATAGAAACTTAAACTTCAAAAAAATGTCTTTAACCTGTTTCTATACTTATGTAAGGCTGCTTTGAGACCGAGTGAATTGTTAACAATTAATAATCATAATCTTCTACACTCTATTACACTGTACAAGCCTTCGAATAGTGTTTCATAATCGTGGGAAAAAAGCCATGCTTTTATACTATAATTTTTTTTACTGCTTCAAAATTACATCTGTGAAATGTTCCTCTACCCAGGGTTAAAAGCAGGGTTTAAAACGGCAATAATCCAGGATTAAGTGTAGTCAAAAAAGCCCCTTTTTCTGTTGCCATACTTGAGCTTTTGTGTCCTAGGATGTCTTAGAGAATCATTACTGATACGATTAACAGGAGCACAAATTTGAACACTTTGAACGTAACATATGTAAGGAATAAAAACGTTAGAAGCATGCTGTTGTAGCGAAATAATTTCAATTCTATTCAGTTTAATTGATTCGTATAGCGCTTTTTAACAAGTCACATGGGCTCAAAGCAGCTTTACAGAAGTATAGAAACAGAATAAAATAAGTTGTAAAGTTTAAAATTAAGTAATGAGCTAACCAGAAGTGATGGTAGCAAGAAAAACTCCCTGAGATAATATGAGGAAGAAACCAGACTCAGAATGGAACCCAATCTTATTTGGGTGACACTTGAAAGTAAACAATGTAAATGTAAATAATGTACTTCTTCATGGGTTAGCGCAAATTCTGAGTTCAACACATACCAAACACTCATTTCTTCCTGCCGAAGTCTCGATGATGAAGACCCGACCATAAAGCTGGCTGACGCAACAGAGGTTCAAGGAAGTTGTGACAGTCTCCATGCGGCCCCATCCACAGCAATCCCATGAGTCAATGTCTGTCCATGCAGATCAATCCCCAGCACACCGGGTGAAAAGACTCCAATCAGGGGTATGGCGACAGGATTGATGAAGTAGGTCTGGCAGAATATCGGCTCAGACTAGGAACTCAGTACACTGGGAATGTACAGCTCGACAGATGGGGGTAGAGAAAGAGAAAAATAGTAGTTAAGATTGTAATTATGTGATGGACAAAGTACATTATGTGCAAAGTGTACACATGGACTCCGGCAAGCATAACTAAAAGGGAGAGCCAGAAGGTGACACAGACATGAGGGCTTCCTGGGATGTAAAACGTCCCACCTCTCTACAGTCACCAAATAATCAATGACAGTGTGGTGTGGTTACTATCCTTAGCCCAAAGATAATTTTTTCCCATTAACAGCAGTGTTTTATAACATTGTATATATATCCTACAACCAAAGATTACAACATTTTATTAATTAAGAACAGCATGTCTTGAATTTTTTTCGGTTTCTCGTTATGTTTAACGATGTGAAACGTCCATGAAACAAACGAGTTCCTGTTATCATTTACGTTATAGTAGCTATAAACATCACCAGTTTATTATTTTTTCTCTTGAAGCGAATAAGACTTGTCTAATAATCAAGGAATCCTAAACATCGAGAAATTAAATTACAGCTTTATCCCTGATGGCTTCTAAACCCTCACACTGGAGACTTCTAACCTTCCAATTGGACACCTTAAGCACTAGGCTACCACATCCAACCAGAAAGGGATTGTAGGCATTGCTTTTACACAACCAGACAAATCAGGTAATCCTGGGATTGACCCCGGGACCGCCTGTTTACTAGACAGGCACTTTAACCATCTTAAGACAGGCACTTTAACCTTAACTAAGCCACAGCAGCACAATTATCAGTCATCTAATCAGCCAATCATGTTTCAGCAGCACAACACATATACAGCATGAGTGCAGATACAGGACAAGAGCTTCACATAATGTTTACATCAATCATCCGAAGAAAAGACCACATTAGTGACCTCATTCCCATCAGTCAAGAAAGGAAATCCGAGGCTACAGCAGGAAGCAGTAAAGAAATGATAGCTGAACTGAAGGATAAAGAACAGATAATATTTCCTCAATCTTCAGCCTCTTCTGAAGCCTCGGCTTCCAGCTTGAACCTTATTTGAACCTTCTGCTACTGTTGTATCCCATCTGATTCGATATGTCGTGCATTCGGAGATGCTTTTCAACTCATCATGGTTTTACAGAGTGTGAATATGTGCGTGTGTGTTTCCATGTGTGTGTTACAGTCAGCTCAGACCAGTCTGTTCATTCAGCTTATTCTCATGAACCCACAGAAATGCTTCTCATGCAATGATTTTAGAGTTTTTTTTTTGCACCATTCTTTATAACCTTTAGAAGCTGTTGTGTGTGAGCAGCCAGGTCACGGTTAAAGTCAGAGAGATCAGCCTTTTTCATTCTGATGATTGATGTGAACGTTACCTGAAGCCCTTGACCTGAATCTGCATGAATTTATGCATTGTGCTGCTGCTGTATAACCGGCTGTATGACTGCGTGAAAGTGCAGGATGCAGGCGTTGAGTGTGTATGTGGGATTTTATTTTACACCATTTCCCACCATTTTTGTATTGAAAGCATATTCAAAAATTAAAGTTGATCTACAGCATAAACGGTTTCAGTCCCCCCCCATACACTCACACACACACACACACACACACACACACACACACACACACACACACACACACACACACACACACACACACACACACACACACATGGTTAGGAGACTTTTGCTCTCCTGAGTGACCGTCTGTGGTGGTCATAAAGGATAATGTGTCTGGGGTATTAATATTTAATGTTGCCTCTCACTTTCTTGAAACACTAGTGCTACTGTGCTACTGCGACTGCACTGCGTCAACAACTCTCTCTCTCTCACCACACACACACACACACACACACACACACAGTGGCAAGAATTTAGTTGTTTGAGTGAGACGTGAGCCACAAAAACTGTCAATGACACGTTTTTCTGCAGGGCTTAAATTTCCTCGGTAATTCAGGGTATTTGTGTAGCAGCTTTATCTGTGTTTATGTGTGTGTGTGTGTGTGTGTGTGAGAGAGAGAGAGAGTGTGTATATGTGACTGTGTGTTTATCTGGTTGAGTGAGGGGATATGTCTTATTGATTTGTAAGAGCCATGTGGTTTCCCTGTTATCTAAACTTCGCCAGCAGGCTTCCTGTTGGTCCACCTGTCCTTTTACAGCCACTCTCTCTCTCTCTCTCTCTCTCTCTCTCTCTCTCTCTCTCTCTCTCTCTCTCTCTCTCTCTCTCCTCCACCCATCTCTATCTGACCAGTGCCATCTTTGTAAACAAAGTCTGGTTTGTCTTACAAAGCGCTCATTGTGAGGCTCGAGCTGTGTGTGAACAGACATATAAAAACATTATTACTGCAGCTTAAAGCATTGATTTCATTTCAGATCCCCTGTTCCATTGTTTCCTGCTGTAATAGTCACAACACACTTAGAGTAGGAGAGATAGATAGATAGATAGATAGAGAGAGAGAGAGAGAGAGAGAGAGAGAGAGAGAGAGAGAGAGAGAGAGAGAAATACAAGAAAGGATGGGAAAAAATTAATACAGGAAAGAAGATGAGAAAAAATGGGGCACAGGTATTGCCACATAAACATAATGAAAGGGTTCAGGCAGGAAGACAGAGATGGGGCAAGAGAGAGAGAGAGAGAGATTCAGGTAAGGTTGAGGAAAACCAGACAGATAGAAGAAAGACAGAATTTGAGATATTAATAAATAGAAAGTGAGAAAGGATGAGGAGAATTCTATAGTGGCAGATTGGAGAGATAGATAGAGAGAGAGGGGGAGCAAGAGAGGGAGAGAGAGAGAGAGAGAGAGAGAGAGAGAGAGAGAGAAATTCACAACAAGACTCAACAAGACAAACAGTCGCAGTGAGGGAAAGAGAGGTGAGTGAGTCATCCTCAGTTCGAGTGCGATGGGGGACCATCCCTATGGATCTGGCATAAACGACTGGAATCGGATGATCACTCAGCGACTGAAAGAAAGAGGGAGGAAGAGAGGGAGGGAGGGACTGTCTCATTCTGTTGAGGCATAATAGCTCTCGCGCTGCTTCTTGGCGATTTAATTCTATAACAGTTTAAATCTTAGCCAAGGCCAACATGTAATTCCCCTTGGAGCTTTGAGCGGAGAGGCTGCTGAGGGGAAGGCATGTCTGAAACCAGCCCATTTCCATTACCAATAAAATGCTCTTCTCCCTTGCTGCTGGTTCGAGAAACAGCTCTACAGAGCCAACCGGTTTATCAGAGAATACTCAGAAGTTTCCCTAATGGCCTAATAAAGAAGGAGGTGTGCTCCAAATCCATATCCCTGCCTTTCAGTAGGAAAAACAACTTCAGTGGCTGAAGGCATTGATAATGCTCAGAATTCATCAGCTGGAATTTTCTATTAAAAATCTTTATTATCTTGAAACTACTCACTACTCAATGAGCTCTCAAAGTATCAATGGGTTAAATTTTTTTTATTTTTTTTAATAATGTATTACTCTGAAAATTTTTTTTTTATACAAACACACTTGAAATGCCTTCATGTATCAAGATGTTTTTGTCTTTTTCTGCAGGATATATATATACACACACACACACAAACACACACACACACACACACACACACACACACACACACACACACACACACACACACACACACACACACAGAAGCAGCAGCGCTCTAAAGACAGCAGGATTACTGTGTTAAGTTGCTCCCTCGATTGATGTCAATCCATTTCATTTTGTGATACAAATTATTTGGCAGATCTGTTTCCAAGACCGGAAGTCTGAATACAAATCAGCTTGTTTAACAATCAAAATAAGTAGTTGTAAAAAAAATAAATAAATCCCACAGACAAGTTTTGTTAGCAAAGCCGACTGTCTGATGACCTCTAGAGGGCTTGATTGTGCTGATTGCCTGCGGCCTTGTGAGACAATTTTGGCTGTGAAACCTGCTGAATATCAAAGAGCTCTTGATGATGTAGCGCAAATTTGGATGCATTTACAGAGATGAGATCGTGTCATTATTTCCCTCATTCCTGCATCTCCTGGAATACCTTGGCTAATCAATCATCCTGTTTTTCATTTCTAAGCAGCAGCATTTGGAGTCCAATGTGCCACCTCCACAAAAAGGAGCTACAGAGGGACCCCTAAAATGATCGTATGCTAGACATAAACTGCCCAGTACACATGGAGAATTAATGTATATTGTGGGTGTTTTACGTGTCTTAAAGATATAAAGTTAAAAAACTAACCTTCATCAACCTACAAAAACTCACAAAAAAAGCATCATTTTGAAATGTTTCTTTCGCTCCATCAGTTGTTTCAAAAACTAATGCAACTGAGTTAAACACTCATACGTTGATAAAACATTAAATCATAACCATTTCCATTTGTTGCTGTACAGTATCGGTTCAGTGATTTACGCATGCGCAGTATCAACAGCTAATCGGTTCTCAGTATGTCAGACACGTCCGAAAGAAACAGTTCTCAGTTCAGTGTACTGATGATTCGCTGGATCAGTTCAGTTATTCAAGCATACACAGTATCAACAGCTCATTGGGATTCGCTGTATCAGTTCATCGGTTCTCGGACGCGTCCGAAACAAGCAGTTCTCAGTTCAATGTACTGATGATTCGCTGTATCGGTTCAGTAATTCACGCATGCGCAGTATCAACAGCCGAGCTCACAGTTCTCTCAGCACAACATGTCTCAGTTTACAGGAGTTACATATAATCCGGGATGTTAGTTGTTTTGGAGTCGGACCGACTGTCAGGCATGACCGAAAGTGAGTAACTTTAGTAACTTGTGGATCAAGACGCGAACTGTTTAGAACGAATCAGTCCGATTTGGTGAACCGGTTCATCCAGTTCGCTAAAAAGAACCGGTTCAAAAGAACTGGCGAACTGGCCATCACTAATTTGTGGTAGAACATCCTTTCTATTTATCTCGAATTGCACGAACACAAACAAGTCTTTGAGTAAATAACCGAATAGGTGAGGGTTAGCGCGGCCAGCTGGTATTGCGGACTGAACTCGGATCTCCCATGGGAAGCCTTGAGTACGCTCTTGTGAAAGAAAATTGGACCCAAATGCAGGGATTAAAACCAACAGGGGTTTATTAAACAACAGAAAACACAGGACACAAAAAACAAGACTAAGTAACTCAAAAACTCAAAACACAGAACACGAGCGTTACAAGACATGTTAACAGACTACATTTTTAACCTTATAGTTAGAGTTGTCTTGTGGAATCTTTTTATTGCTTGATGATGCACCTTTGCTCGGAACTGCAGTTATTTTTGTCCTCTGGTTTCATCACTGGCTACTTAAGTGCAGCAAATTTATTTGTCAGCCAGCTGCAGACGGCATGCCCTGCTGTGTCATATCAAATCGGGGGGTTAATGGCAGACTGTTCGTGCAGTTTGTCCTGGGTACTCGAAAAAGCTGTTGGTGCCCTCGGAGTCCAACCAATTAGATGCATCCACTACTTGGCTTGGTACCTGAGTTGCCTGAATAAACCTGTCTGCTTGGGGAAGAGTATCAGTATCTGTATCTCCTGTTTGCCTGTGAGGTTTGCTGGGGAATACATGCTATGTTAAATCTGCATTTCTGGCCAAACCAAATTGAGATATATTCTTAACACAAGACTCTAAATTATAATCATGACCTACAGTGATTTACTTCATGCATTAGCATGATGCTTTGTTTCTAACTTGCTTAGGCTTATACACATCTAGAACCGTGAAGTGTAACTATTGCCATATTTAATTCGAATTTGATTTGGTATATAACTTGCAACCATTGCTACTGTATTACAGCAAATATGAAAGTACTGTTCTTCATAATTAATCTTCATTCCTTTATTCTTCACTACTGAAAAATGGATGTAAACAATACAGGTATGTTTTATAGTGTAATAACATTCATTCGATTCCCAGCCATAGAGCTAACCCAGCCACAAAAGGGTTAATTCTTAGCGCTGGTCCCAATCCTGGATAAAATGGGAGGGCTGCATCAGGAAGGGCATCCGGCATAAAACCTGTGCCAAATCGAATATGTGCACCAGACGATCTGCTTTGGCGACCCCGAACAGGGAGCGGCCAAAAAACAAAAACAAAAAAGATGTAAAGTGTGACTTGTAACTACACACCACTGAGGTTTTAATCACACTCTGATACTTAGCAATGCCTTCGAACCCCAACTGTATCATGAATCCTACAGAGGAAACCAGAGCATGTCACCAATGTGGCCAAACATATAGTCTACTCACCTACTCCACTGTTGCTCTAAAAACGACATTATTGGACCTGCAAAAAGCCCTGGTGAATCACATCTTTAAAAAATCTACAGCATTGAACATTTTCAGCTTTATTTGACTCACCATACGTCCTCTGCGTCCACATCACACTCAGCACCGAACTGGCAGATATCGCAGGTGGACGTCTCCTTCTGTCCATTCTCAGCCGAGCCCTCGTTCCCTGCTGAGGCAGACACACACAGAGGACAATTTTTAATAATCAAAGAAAGTACACATTATGCACTGGGTAATAATTATCCAGAATGGCAGACAGTGATGGGAGGTCTTTCGCAATTGAGGTGAAAAAGGACAGAGGGGATGAGGCAAGGCACAATTCCAATTCCCTCTTTGTCTCTCTCACTGATCTCAAGCCCGGCCCAAATCCCCCACTGATCCTTTTCTAGCCTCTGTGCTCATTTCATCCTGATGAGTTCTGACTTGTCGCTCAGACGGCGACTTCCCGAGAGTGGCTGAAGCTTAAGGCCGCTCGCTATCACATATCGGCCCACATCGCTGGACGGGAGGAAAAGCAATCACACACGCCATGGAATTTAAATTGTGTTCTCTTCTTGAAGGCTCTATGCACCCCCTGCTGATCCTGAGCCTCTATTAGAGGTGATATTTCTATTTCAAAGACTTAAAGTAAAGGAAAGAGAACTAGAGAAAGAGGGAGGTAACCTTTCGGATGATCGTGTCTGGGTTACTGTGCTCTTTTCTGTCACATGTTTGTAAATATGAAAAAAGCTTTGTCTGTTTGGATGGTAAAGCGAGACTGTTTGGTCTGTGATTTAAGAGTGTCTGATGGCCTGTATTTTGGTCTTGAACCTTGTTCACCCTATTTACAGATGCTTATAGAAGCAGGTTTGCTAAATCTTTGCACTTCTCTAATGGCTTTTTTTTGTTCGGTATTTACGCATCTATGGCCTCCTGACACCGCGTCCAAACTATGGATGTACCGATACCACTTTTTCTCTTCCGATCCGATTCCGATACCTGTGTTCTTTTCTATCTTTAAAAATAAAGAATGTATACAACTGTATAGATATCTATGGGTTCCGACGCCCATGGATTTCAGGAAGCAGGAGCGTGGTCAATGCTGTAGGTAAAATGCGGAATGGAGGTAAACTTAGGGCATTCCTCAAACAGAGTGGATTCGACTGCCGGTGCTCTGAAAAGTATTTAAAAAAAGACATTATTATTATTAAAAAGACAATATTATTGGTCTTAAAAAGTGGGTGGGTCATGTCCCACCCACATATAATGGTTCCGAAACCCATGACCACGGGTATCGGATTAGGATCGGTCACGCACCACCGATACCCCATCCACTCAAAATGCTTGATATCGGATCGGTACATCCCTAGTCCAGACACCCGATTAAAAGTGAAAAGTTTTCCTTCCTTCAGTTTTGTCTTTCTAAAAGTTATTCTCTGACCCTCTGTTATTGTTTCAGCTCTTGTTGCGTCTCCAGGATTTGGCAGAGCAATCCGTTTTGGTAAGATCCCGATCATGATCAGGATTGTCTGTCACTGTTCTGGTTGTAAACTGAGACCTGTGTCGTGATGTCTGTCTGCTGATGCGAGGCCAAACCAGGACAAATCCCCAGCAGGTCACATGGTCAAAGCAGACGTCTGTGAAAGTGCAGTTGCCCATTATAGGAACTCCTTTTATATCTATACATACAGGCACTACATATTAGGTTGCCACTCCTCAACAAAAAGAGACGCATTCATAAAAATATCATTTTGAGAATCTGTGGATAAACATCACCCGAGGCAGAACCTGATAAGATTGGGATAAGGTGCTGATTTAATATGAGATGTCCATGCATCGTGACCTGTAATCAGGTTTAGTATCTGGGGAAAGAGGCATAAACCTCCTCTAATAACATTTTCAAAGGCACAAAAACATTTCTTCTTCAAAACTGCATCCTTGGGTTTTTTTTAATACAGGGAGCAGAAGGAGAGCCATCTAGAGCCATGAAAATGATACTGAAATAACCACAGGGCTGAAAATACCTCAGGTTGTCCTTTCTGGCCAAAAGGGCAAGTATCCATCACCACCAGGAGAAAAAAGAGAAAATAAAATAAAGAATGTTTCAAATAACGGCCAGTCAATCTCTTCTACCAAATCAAATAACCACAGAAGTGTCATTCCACTCTGCAGCCCAGTAAATCCGATATCGACGAGGTCCTTGCAGCTGGAATTGGAAGTAAATTCTAAATGCTGTATTATTCTATTAGAAACGTGCCGGTAATTGATTTGCGACTCGATCCGATATTAGTATTATTTGAATTGACTTGATATTATTTGTTTGCGCTGCACCCTGCTGACACAAGTGCCATTTGCAGAAATGATAACCGCGGTTTCGCCTCGTTTGAGATCGATAAGTCCGCGCACGACACGCACACGCTCCGAGCTGCGAAGCTGAACGATCCATTTCAAAGTTAAAACTCAGCGCATCCAAGTCGGTGCCCTGTCTGACACGAGGACTGAACCGCCTTAGGCTTAGCGTCTAATCTACACTTCAGCCTTCGAGCAGAGCTTATTAAAATAGGTGTGCTGCGTTTCCCCAAGGGCAGGGCAAATCCCATGGATTGGAGGAATGAGAGAAAAATAAGGGAACAGAGAAGCTGTAACAATTATCCCCATTTCCTTGCTGCTAGATGGCTACTCTCTTGGTATTGATCTCTGCTGACCAGAAGCGTGGTCGATCATCCACCCCACCGCTTTCATCCCACACTGCTCCATTTAAAGAATAAAGAGTCGAGGGGTTTGCAAAGCTGGCAACGGACAATCTAGGCTATGCTAAGCTGCATTTAACATTTAGGTCAACACTTTGATGCTCATTAGAGATTAAAACATTTCCGTAGATAATTGCTTCCCTGGTTTATATTTAGTAATGACCAATTTTTTTCTTTTATGTCTGTTACATTTATGATGCTTTTAACTCAACTGATATTATCGAATATGAGTAATCTCTACTTTTTGCACTCCTGGAAACCCTGAATTTCAATACATGTTACTGATTTCCTGTGATGGAAGAGAGCACTGTGTTGTTTATGTGGTGAAACAAAGGACAGAGAGACACAGAGTGAAAGATGATAGAGCTTCACAAAATCTGTCATACACGTGATGAATGAGTGTTACCTGGTTATCTGGCACAGAATGATTTGGGAAAAATAACCTTCATAACAGGAGGGAAGGCATCTATTAAATAGGTTTGAATATTAAATACTGGCTACTATTCACCAAAAAAAAACAACCCCAAAAAAAAACATTTTGTGGCAATGAAATGAAACCATATAAAAGCCATACTGCTGGATTTGTGTCTTCTCTTATATATATTGTATTAATGTATTAATGTTTTTGTTTGTTTGTTTATCTATCTATCTATCTATCTATCTATCTATCTATCTATCTATCTATCTATCTATCTATCTATCTATCTATCTATCTATCTATCTATCTATCTATCTATTTAAATTGTCTCTTGCTTTTATGGTAGGTTACCATATTAATATTCAAGCAAGACCACAACACAATTTCCATTCTTAGTTCTATTTTTTTTTTTTTAATCTCTGGTTTTCCCTAAGGCAAAGCCGCAAGTGTGTTTAAAGTTGATGATCTAAACCACATCTCGCTAGTCAGGCTAAAACTATGCACAGTCTATTTTAATAATCTGATTCTGAAACCTTGACTTAGGTGTATGCATGTCATGTGTGCACAGAAAATTCATATTTCAACTTGAACATGCTTGAACATATTCCAAAGATGCCACCGGCACCAGTACACTCCAATCTGGTTCTTGCAGATAATTCTCCATCACAGACGCATCATTAAACTTCCTTCTTGACCCTTTCAGATGTTCACAAGTGGCCCAGTCCCAATAGATAGTCAGCATTCTAGGAAACCACCTTTTTGCCTCATCTCCATTCCACACCTGACACACCACGAGGATGTCGCCAATAATCCATTTGCACGTGTAATTACGGCAATCGGGTGACAAGAGAGCCACTGAGCGAGGGTGTCTCATTTCATGGAGTGCTCCCGAGGCCCATTTCTTCGTCTGTTGGTGGCTCTCGTGGAGTGCTTCAAAATGGGAGACAACCGCCAAGAGCAGGCCGATTCATTCAGAGCCTTGAGAGGAGGTCGAAACTGGGATATCATCCTCCAGTGGATTAGAGGATGAGAACTAGGAGCGAAATTAAATCCTCATTTCAGTTCCAACATGGAGCAGATCTGATCAAATTTGAAACCGGTGCAAAGCATAATGCTGGGTATGAGAAGGAAAGTGGCGGAAATTGTCCCTGTGTGCATGATCACAATTCTTTTGTTAGACACAACAAAGATACAGCTGATGGTTGTAGTTTTGTTGCTATACACTTAAACCAGCAAAACTTAAATATTTATTTGCATTACTCACCAATCCCATGATTGTGAACTTTAAATCTAATTGTTTTATACTTGTGTCACAGTTAGTGTGCTAATCTAGTGGTTTGTCCAAACACTAAAAATGTCAATAAGTTATTTTTCATAAAATTCTGTCTCATGTCCCTCGATAGACTGAATTCTCCTGGGATCAGCTCTGGATCCAGCAGTATAAATTATGCAGCTTTGACTGAGATAAATGGCAGATGAAATCATTAAAATTGTGCCAGTTAGGTTTAGAGCACACTGGAAAGACCTTTGTATAAGATAGACAAAGAAGAAAAAAAAAAGATGAGAGTTACATAGGGGTGTAAAGGAAGGGGTGAGAGCAGACGGTGATGCACAAAGACATAAAGAGAAACGCAAGACGTCCGCAAGAGTGGACCCAAAAAAGTCAACATGAGAAAAATGCCTTGGGGACAGAGCGATGATCAGAGATGAAAGACTCTAAGGAAAAGTCGGAGAGGGAGAGAAACACCATCCCGAGTACCTAGCGGTCGATGGCTAGTCAATAAAGTGTCACTTTCTGCAGGCTAAGAATGGAGAACTGGGGTTTTATTGGAGGAATCGGAGTGCGATCGGGGCTGTACCGAATGTACGCCATTAGCGGCTGCAGTGCTTGGCGTCTCGCCCTCTTGACGCCCTCTCTCTCGCTCTCTCTCCCTCTCTCTCTCTTTCTCTCTAACACACTTTCTCTCTCTCTTCCTGCTTTTCTCACATTAGCCTTCCTTTGCCCTGGAGGAGGAGGTGGAACATCACTGATTCCTGTTTTATACCAGGTTTTATGGACTTGAACACACACAGCTATCAAAAGGTCAATGAACAACGAGAGCGGGCGAAACAGAAGGAATAAAAGCGGAGAAGCTCCTGAGAGTTTATTTTTTATTAGGTTTCAGAGTTCGAGTGTTTAGCCAACTGCAATTACTTTTCCAATCCCTGTAGAGGTCAGAAGAGGCTCTGCCTTAACGCAGGATATTGCAGGTGGTATCAGCTTGTGCTTCATCTCATTAACTGGTCTAAATTTGTCTCACTAAACTTTTGTAGGAAAAATTTTTGTAGGATATTGTAGAAGCCTATATAAGGATATAAGAACAGCTAAGGCTGCTATACATCCTTTTGGTGCTGGGCCTTTAGTGACATGTGAACCGGTCCATGCTTCCACTATTACACAACACTAATAACGGCACTGACGGCTTAGAAACCAGGATTTATAACGTTATTAGTCTCTCCACCCGCCCAAAAGCATCAATCCCCCTTTCAGCTAATGGACAGATCCTCTTTGGCTTTTCCAGCAGAAGTCCTGGAGTTGACCCTGAATAAGCGAGCCGTTCCAGCACTGTGTGTGCCAGTCTTTGCCACTGAGCTCTTCTAATCCTTCTGGCACTGCACTCTTCCTGCTGGCTGAGCTTTACGAAAGGTCCAAGTCAGCAGCACTGGGTTTGCAATTGAGAACACCAGATCTAGATGCTAAAGACAAATCCTCTCAGCTAAAGCCAGACACTGAAGGTCCTTAACAGCTAAGCTTGGATATATTAACCTCCTAATTTCCTCAAAAGGATGGATTATTTAAAAAAAATACACCAAATCAATGTATTATTGAGACTCACAACTGAAATATTAAATAAAGGAAAGGAAAAGACTGTCAAGCACTAACGTTATGGAGCTCATGAAACATTTACATTTGATTTTTTTATTTTCAATTGTATCCCAATTTTGGAAGATTATGTCTGGACCTTCACTGAGATGAAGCCAACCCTCTGAGGATCCTGAGGCATCTAGAGATGTACCAACTTCATTTGGTCTCTGCTTTATGAAATATTTTTAATATTCTAAGAGGACATGCTAACTACATGTGGTCGTTGAGGACAACGACCCCTCCAGTGTCACCAGTGTCACCCAATGAGGATGAGGTTCCCTTTTGAGTCTGGTTCCTCTCAAGGTTTCTTCTTCTTCCATCTAAGGGAGTTCTTCCTAGTCACAGTCACCTCAGTCACCTCAGACTTGTTCATTGGGGACAAATACAGACACATTTAAATATAAATCTTAAAGTTTTGTATTATATAAACCTTGTATAATATGAATTTTTTGTATTATGTTTTTTTATGCTCTCTAAAGTTGCTTTGAGACAATGTCCATGTCTACGCTATACAAATTGGATTGAATTGAATGTCAAGGGTTGTATTCTACATTGTACTTTCACAATATTCGAACTATAATACAAACTTGAACATGGAAAGAAATAAATGTTTTCGAACAAACAGAGCGGATTGGCATGGTTTAGTGATAAATCCCGTGTTCATCCACACAGTATGGGCGTCGGTCTCCTTGTCAATCAGACATTGTTATAGTAGTATATGGCAGTAGTTATGTTGTTGTGGCTAGTCATGCGATTCAAAATCAAGCTCCAAGTCGGCCTTGCAGGTTTCCACCGAGCATGTGACACGGAGCTTACTCTTGAAGTAAATCAAAACAGCTGCAAACGTCTTGTCTCTTTTTGAATAGAGGATATACAGTAGGAAACGTTGGCAGATAGTCACAACGCTACTGGAAGCTACAGCAATTAACTTCTTGATTCTTTCTGTGCTATTTTTCCTGATGCTTAACACATATGGCACAGCTCATGTGTCACCTGGATAAGAAACACTTTCCAAATTCAGCGTCGCTTCTTAACTTCGGCACGTTTGAGCTAGCAGCGGCACAGAGGGACAGCATGAGTGTAAAAGTGTTAAAACGTCTCTAATATGAGTGATAATGGTGATATTTCTTCTTTTTTTAAAACAAACAAACAAACAAACAAAAAAAGGCTTTGCCCAAGTGAGAAGAAAGTCTTTTGTAGTTCTTCCTTGTGTTCTCTCTCTACGGGATAATTACTGTAAAATCTTGTACTAACACTGAAAAATAAATGGTGACTAAAGAACCTGCTGAAAGTTATAAACGGATGTCCTTCTAAGCAGACTTCATAGACTGTTTATTAGAAAACAATTCTCTGATATTATAATATGTTTCAAAAATTGGGAACAAAATGAAACAGCGGGCTTTAACACCGCAGGCCCTAAGGAATCGTTCGACAAATAATGTGCAAAAAAACACTCAAGAAACGACTAACTCAAACTTCAGCATGTGAATTTTTCCCACAACAAACCTGATAAGACATGGCAAGCTATGCCTCACGTTTACCCTGGTGGTCTAATTCACTTCGTAAAGAAATAACAGCAAAATGTGTAATTGAACTCGACATGTCCAATGTCATGTCCAATCAAATGGAAAGTTTTGAAGCAGAACTTGGTAATTCATTCATTTTAATTGGGTGTAGCTAGAAACCTGCAGAAGTCAGCAGTAAAAAGAAACAAGGGCCAAGGTGCCTAAGGCGGTACCAAATAACTGGCCGGTTTGGATTGATGTCAGAATAACGAGTCCTGTCCTACCTGACCAAACCGGTTGTTAGTTTCAGCACCGCAGCCTCGTCGGTCTGCGAGGAAGCGGCCCGTGAGTAAAACGAGGGTCATTTTGCTGCATAAACAGACATTCAGCAACCCAGTAGAGCTCCTCTTTGCTCCTGTATGCACTCTTTTCTCCCACTAACACACAAACCACCGACCCCGAGGGAGTTTGCAGACACATCCCAGGGTAAATGAGCCTTTCAGCAGTCAAAGCTCTGTATATAAACAAACAAGCGCCTCAGATGTTTACATTTCAAAACGCTGCGCCTCCTACCTCCAGGGACTTCAGGCTGCGCTCGCTACAGTAATTTGGAGGATTCAGCGTTGTGGGTACTCCAGATTTTTATACACATGTGGTTTGACACTTTACTGTGTGTGAGGCAAAGACACACAGGCACAAAAATATGTTGCACACAGCACTAAATTTGGCACCATGATCACACAAAATATCTCTAGCATCATAACTGAGAAATTAAACACTCTAACTTTTACTAATCAGCCAATTGTACTATAGATTGAATAATACAAAAGCAATCCGTGTGGCAAATTAAGAAATAAAAGCACAGGTCACATGATTTTACGCTTTAGCCTGAAGGGATTGAACGCTAAACTGGATCGAAACTGGGCAGTTGAAGAGTGGAAAAAGACCAGATGATGTTCTGAAACCTCTTCTTCCTGCTCCTGGCTGATAAAACCGAAATCTGATTTAATCTTATGCTGTTGTAGCCAATCTGCTTCAAGGGGTTTGTCTGCACTTTGAGATGCTTTTTTGCTCATCATGGTTGTAAAGAGTGGTTGTTGGAGACATACAAAATGTACTTGTTCTGTTAGCATAAACCAGTCTGGCTTTTCTCCTCTGACCTTCATCATCAATAAGACGTTTTTGTCACCAAGTCGTGTTTTGCTGCTCACTGGATTTCATTTTGTGTACCATTCTTTAAAAAAAGATTTCTGAGATCAACCACGGACCCAACGACCCAACGAGCATGCCATGGTTAAAGTCACTTGAGATGGTGATATAAAAATCACTGCATGAACTAGCAATGTTACAATGTTAGCATTGCATGTTCCTAATAAAGTAGTCAGTGAGTATATGAACATATATCAATGAAGCTCATTTCATATTTTTTTTGTATGTGCAACAGAGTGTACTCAATAGTCTCCAGGGTGAACAGTGTAAAGTACAGTGTATGATGAAGAGAAATGTTTGATGTAAAGAACGACTCGATGGCTGACATGTAAACGAGGCATCTGTGCCTCAGAGTTGTATTTTCCTTCAGGCATCTAGTAGGGAGTGGAAATTTCGAACTGCTGTGGTTGTGAATCTTTTTCCTAGTAGATAAAGTGACTGTTTCCTTCACTAACTCTACAAGCACACTAAAACACACACAGTCCAGCCAATGTAGACCTTATGGAGGTTTAGGTAATGGTTTAGGTGATCCATCCATCCATCCATCCATCCATCCATCCATCCATCCATCCATCCATCCATCCATCAATACACTGTTTATTCTACTGGGTCACAGATCTATCCCAGGAGACTCTGGGCACAAGGCAGGGTACACCCTGGACAGGATTTCAGTGTATCACAGGGCACACACTCATTCTCACACACCAATTCACACACTACGGACAATATAGACATGCGAATCAGCCTAAAGCACATGAAGGAAACCGGAGAACCCAGAGGAAACCAACATGGGCAGAACATGCAAATTCCATGCGCGCACACACACATACACACACACACACACACACACACACGCACACACACGCTTAGGCGGGAATCAAATACCAACCCTGAAGGTGAAGGCAAACTCTTACTTAAATTCTGAGTCTCTCATGTGAAATCTAAGGTTTAGATTTTTACTACTGATTGCTTTGAATATTATTTGTTTTGAATAGATTATTATCTTTTCAATGAGCATCAAGTTTCGACTAGCTCGTACAGTCACAGATGTCTGGGACAACTGTATGCCAGACCACTAGAGGGCAATCATGCACATTTTGAGTAAATCTTTACTCTGGTTGTGTGTTTCATTTCTATTGTCCAGCTGTGCACCTGTTCCATATTGAGTAATTAGTTTCTCTGTCAGTTACCAGTTTCAAGCCCCAGTGTGTTGTCTAGCTTCGGTTTGATTCCTGTCTCTTTGTTAGTCTAGCTCTTGTTGGGTTTGTTTTGTTCTCTTTGACCACAGTTTTCAGTTTGTTCAGCACTGTAAATAAAAGTGAATTCTAAAAAAAAAAATATATATCTGCAAATGAATCAGATAAAATATCTGCAAATGAATGTCAAATTCTGTGAACAGGAAAAAGACAAGGCTTTTTTTCTTAGCAGAGTTCAAACTTTTGCCTGAAACGACTCACCTTACTGTGTATCATGACCTTGCTGATACGGAGCGTAGATTGGATTCTCGCAATTACTTCCTTAGTGGAAAAGGAGGGAAACAAACATTTGCTCTGAACTGTGTATGGTGAAGTTGGAGTTGCAGGTTCATGGTTTCCTGCTTGAGTATCCATGCTTTTTCAAACATGTCTATTAAAACTCTATGTTTGTGAAACCTGTGACTTCTAGCTAACTATACAATATTTCATATAATTTGAGATAAAATCCCTGCTCCAGGTGCTGCAGTTAGTGGTCATCCTGCTATCGCTATTCCTTGCAGAAATCCAAGATAAAACCTGTTGATTTTTGAAAGCGTTTGTTTGTTTGCTCAGGGGAATCTTCAACAACTGAACAACATGTTCTGAGATTTTACGGTTCATCTCAAGCGTGGATTGATGTTGTAGAACACGTGTGAGATCAATTCCTCTGCTTATGTTCGTGTTGTTTAATTGAAATGACGGACATCTTGGGAGTTCCTCATATGTCTTGAATGTTATTATGGAATGTCTTGAGAATTCATTTGAAAATTCATTCATTCATTCATTCATTCATTCATTCATTCATTCACTCATTTTCTACCGCTTTATCCGAACTTCTCAGGTCACTGGGAGCCTGTGCCTCAGGCTCATCGAGCATCAAGGAAGGATACACCCTGCACGGAGTGCCATCATATCACACACACACACTCTCATTCACTCACACAATCACACACTATGGACAATTTTCCAGAGATGCCAATCAACCTACCATGCATGTCTTTGGACCGGGGGAGGAAACCGGAGTAGCCTGAGGAAACCCCCGAGGCACGGGGAGAACATGCAAACTCCACACACACAAGGAGGAGGCGGGTCGTTTGAAAATGTCGTGTTTTTTTTTTTTTAAATGTCTCGAGTGAGTTTAAAACATCTAGAATATTCATTTTGAAGCATCTTGATTATTCCTTTGAAACGGACTGAATTCTAAATGTCCTGAAAGTTCAATATCACAGGCACAAAAATATCTACATACCGTATCTACAATGTTCATTTTGAAACATCTTGAGCATTAAATGACTTGACGTTTAAAAAAATGCCTAACAGATGTTTTAACCGTCTTAAATTTTAGTTTGAAACGTTTTCAGCATCTATTTTTAATATCTTGAACATTTTTATTGAAACACCTTAAGTGTTCTCCTTTGAAATGTCTAGAGCATTTTAAATGTTTCTGAATATAACATCCGACTGAAACTTCTTGAACATTCGTTTTTTTGAAATGTTTTGAACGTTCGCTTAAAATGTTCTTTTACTTCAGTGCTTTGATTTAAAAAAAAAAAAAAAACCTGTCACACATGATGCTCTGATGGCTTCTATGAAAAAGGAGGCAGGTGACGGCTGATAATGGGCTGTGAACAGTGCACTGTCCTCTACCTTATATTTTTTCACATTTTTGCCCAACCTATATGTCAGACCTCTCTTCTTTCCGCCACAGTCTCTTGACCTTGAGGTCATTTCGCCTCGTACGAGCCTTGCCAATCAAAATGGCACCTGTCTCTCTCCGGCATTAATCTAGGTAGAAACCCTCCATTACTGCAGAGACTCATCTTTATACGTCTGCTACTGTTGATGCACTCCTCTGTGCCCTCTCCATCCTGCCCAAGTCATTATTTTATATTTCCCGAAATATAATAGAAATCCTCTTCTGGCCCAAGGGTAACCTATATTAATACAGTACGTCCTTTTGTGAGAAGCAGAAGACTCAGACAGGCTGGGATCCATCTTTTCCGCTCTCTCTCTTTCTCTCTTTTCTCTCTCGCTCTCTTTTGTTTCATTTCATTCAGATCTCGCAACATCTGACAGATTTACATATCATCAATGCTGGCCCTGACTATATTAATAACTCTGGAGGTATTTGATTAAGCAGGGGGAGAATAGCAAATGATCTGATGGTGACATGAAACGATTGTGTTTTTCCTTCACACCAGGTCTCTGCAGTCTACGGGCCACATCTGTCATAACTAAAGAAAGAGGTTATTGAATAATAAAATTTTTTTGTGTTTTTTGAGTAATAACTACAACAACAACAAAAAAAATTGTTAATTTTCTCTTCATTTTAATTCCATTCTTTCAGTTAACCTGCGCAAGGATCCGTTAAGTGCTTTTGTCAAGGTGCCATCTCCATTGAGCAAAGAGAGGACTGATTTAAATAAAAACAGCTTTGCATCTGGATTGCATAATTCTCTCATCCCCTGAACACACAGCGATAAGATGCAGCCCAGAGCACCGTGTAAATAAATATATAAATATAACTCTGACTCACTTTTTCCAGCTCCCTCTGATCTGCTTTATACTGCAGTCTGTGAAGTACCGAGCATTAAAAATCTAATTTCCTCAGAAGAAAGAAAGAAAAAAAAAAAAAACAGAGTGGTGCAAGAGAGCAAGATGTATAACTGCTCTTAGGAAAGGATCTTAATGACACCCCAAAGACTGCATACTGCTGTCACCATTTACATGAATGCAATCCTTTTAATCTGTACAAGGTAAGTCATAACTGCTTATCAATTTTATAGATTACAGTTTAGTGACTTTGCATTCGATATTATCACCTGCACTAGGTTTCCAGTTTATCTCCTATATTGTTATTCCAAACGAACCTTGGCTGAAATAAAGTAGACAGTCTGTGAGGAGATCCACGGATGAATGAAGTATAAAATATTTTTTATAGAAATTCCATATATTTGCGAATAACATTTGACCATTCCAGACCTATATCTACATCATTGCAGCTAAAATGTTGAGATTAGATTACCCAATGTCTCGAACCCCTAACCTCGTTACCATGGTGATCGAGCGAGCAAGAAAAGTCTGTGCTCCGAGGAGCTGGCGAGGCTGACTGTCGTCGCCTCGGAGAGGTGAGGTCATTAATTCTCCCTGGTAACAGTAGGCGAGGGTGTTTCTTTTATAAAGATCTGAGACCAGACACAATAAATAAATAAATAAATAAAACCAACGGCTGTTTAATGAGAAGACCAGATAAGTTTCAACCGCAGATGGAAAGCAGGTAAATAAATAAATAAATAAATATGTTTATAAAAGTAACAGCTTACAAATAATGGCTTGGCACGAAGTTCTCGCTCCGTAATTGGCTCCCGCGTGCTACTAGGTATCGATTATAGAAAATCTAATGACATTAAATAATAATTGGTTCTTGCGATGAAACCCTGGCTGGAGCAGTAAACAGATTTTGCCGTACAGTAATTAGGATTAATGAAGTGCTGGTGAATCCATAGAGATGCATCACTGCAGGCTGCCGTGATACAACGATTAATCACTGCAATTAGACTATGACACTGTTTACAATAATGTAACAACTGCCTTTTGATTAGGTATCAGACATCCACGTGCGGCTGGAAAGATGAGAAAGCTCACGAGAAAAAAATAAGAAGGCAAAAATGGATACGGCTGGCCTATAAACTGAAATAATGAGGTTACTCCACCTCGTGCAGTGTCTCAGGTAAGTGTCTTTAAAGGTCTGGACTGTAATTAAAACCAGCAAACAGTGTTTTAATGAGAGAGTGAGAGACGACGCTTTCAGCATAACGAAGTAGCTCATTATCGTTTATTCCTTTCCGACGTTTCCTTCGCTCTGGTTGTTTGACCCGGTTTTCTTGACAGAAGGCGTTTACACTTTACGTTCACTTACATTTCTTCTGTCTTTCTTCTCTGTATCAATCTTTGTGATCATTATCAGTCATCGTGTGCTTTGCTTATTTCCAACACGAAAACACGACACTCGTCTTTTTTAACAGGTTCGGAGACGGAGGTTACAAATACATGACCCCGGTGATTCGTTCGAGGCTTTGCATTAAACGTAGCTTAGCCTGAAGGCCCCAGAGATCTGGATTAAAAAAAAAAATTAGCTGTGAGAAAACAACAAACAACATTTCCAGAGGAGGATAAACATGACCTTAATGCAAATTTTGTTTCAACAGCAGATTTAGCTGAGGGAAGAATGAAACTTGGTGCTAAGGGTGAATTCTGCGCTCCTGTGTGTTCTGGGTAGCTAAAGGGAAAGAAAATTCAGAACATGTACAGAAAAATAGACCTACTTGTCATCCAAATTTGATCTGAAGAAAGCAATGCATTATATGTGATTTTATATATATATAAAGGGCAAAGCTTGGCCAAGCAATCTGTCAGAATTACAGAAATATGAAGAGGAACGAGGACTGAATTGAAAAGATACAAAAGCTGCCAGGTTGAAGGCAGTTATAAAGAAATAGAGAAGACACGAGTTATTAGAGATTATATATGGATTAATATCCTTCAGCTGGCAACAATTCTTTTAACACTTTTTAACTTTTAACTATTTTCAAATTGTTGACCTCGTTTATTAATCACCAATATTAATTAAACTGGAAATGGGTTAAGGATCGTCAACAACCACAAAATATTAAAACCTGGAAGGAACAAACAAGTCAATTTAATGGGAAGAATTTTTTTTCTTTAAAAACGCTTTGCGAAGCGATTCGTAAAAATTCGACATGCGAACTCATAGCTATGGCTATGTTTGTGAGTGAAATAAGAGCATTTCCACACACGATGTGACAAGTATTTATAGGATTGGGTTTAGACAGCTGTGTGGTCACTTGTTAGTGAGAATAATCAGAAACCAGGACTTTGCTAGGGAGTGTAAAGATTGCATTGTGGAGTGGTGGATAAGGGTCACAAGGTCTGATAGGTTCAAATTCACCCTGTTTCAAAGTGAGTACCAGTCATTCCCAGCGCCTGCTATACAAAACAAATCTCTGGGCACAGTGTTACGATCTGGGGTTTCTTCAGTTGTTCAGTTCAGGATGCGTCTTAGCAACATTAGTAGTAGTAGTAATAGCCTTTATTGTCACTGGTCACAGGTACCAGCGAAATTAGCCATCAACCTGTCCATACATACATACTGTACATACAATATGACAAGGGGGGACAGGACAGGAAGACAGTGGATTGAAGAAGAAATAAGCATAACATGAGGGAGGGGAGAAGAAAAAAAACAACCCCAGTGTGGGAACAGGAAAAACACCTCAGCAACATAAGCACATAATCAGTATGCCATGAAAAACACACGACTTGCAACAGGGGAGGGGAGTGGTGGGTGGAGGTAACCCAGCACAGGCAAGCAGCCATCCGGTCCTGCAGCCATTCTCAGCGCTGGTCACAGACCCGCTTGTCAGACTAGCGATACAAAGCGGCGAAGGCGTGGGATGGGGGGGTGAATGCATATCTTTATATATGTGCGTATGTGTGTGTATGTATGTAATGTGTAGGCCTGGAGAGTCGCTGCTCCCGGCATCAAATCTAATTATGTGGCAACAATATTAAATCAGCTGATGACCTGAATGTACTAGATGTGACCAGTTTATCCCATAAACGTATTTTTCCTTCCCTGACCGCACAGGTGTATTTAAGGATGATGATGCCACAATTCATCAGGATCAGATTGTCAAAGATGTTCAGGGAGAATAAAGAAAACTTTTTCGAAACTTCCACGAGTCTTGACCTTGACCCCAGTGAAAGTCTTTGAGATGTAATGGAGAAGACTAAAGAGTGGTTTGACTCCTTGCGTACTTGATGCAAGATGTTAAAATTCTGGCCAAAAATGGATGCAGCTCTGGATAGAAATACATAAAAATGTTGTGAGATTGCATAAGCAATGACAATCAAAGCTAAAGGTGGTGCAGCAAAATATTAGTATATAGAGCATATAGTATATACAAAATATTAGTATAAACCCTATTTGTAGGGTCTCCTTTTGTGACCAATTCAGCATCAGTTCATCTTGGAAATGACAGGTACAAGTCCTGCACTGTGGCCAGAGGGATTTTGAGCCATTCCTCTTTCAGAACAGTGAACGGGTCACTAGCTGATGCTGGTGAAGGAAAACGTTTCCTGACTATCAAAACACATCAAAGTGGCTCAATAATATTCAGATCTGATGACTTCATGGTAATGTTCATCAAACCACTATGTCACCAGTCCTGCTGTGTGTATTGCTGCGTTATTGTCATGATACACGGCACCACATTCAGGGTACAAGGTTCATTTGAGCCTTTCAGTGAACATTCTACTCCAGAATGGTTCAATAGACCTTGGCTAGAGAACTCACCCATCTAGCACAAGTAATGGGAATGATATTGCATCCTAAACAATCACTGATCCACCCTCATGCATCACTCTGAACATGCAACAGTGCAAGCTTCTTTAAGGTTTCTCCACACTGTATCTCTCCCAGATATAGGAAAGACAGTGAAGATGGACTCGTCATAGAACAAGACATGTTTCACATTGTACACAGCACAAGATTTGCACTGCTGGAACATTGATACCAGTGACCAAAGGTTTGATAATAGCCCATGAATAGTCACCCTGTAGAACTCAGTTTTGGTGGACACAGAAGAGTCTACTGTATGTACACGTTTATTTCTGCAGTCAGTTAAGCAGCTGAGGTTTCATATTTTTTGTATATAATCTGCGTTAATACCCGACATCTCTCCCAGACAATTTCCGTTTGGACAGTGGACAGTTACTCCTGTCCTACATGGTGGTATGCCAACATTACACTGGGTACTCTTTGGAAATCTGTGAAGATTGGCCACTAGGTCATGCATTTATAGGCATGAAACCTCCAACACTATATTGCCACCGTTTCAGTTTCATTGGCCACCGTTTCAGTTTCATTGTCCAACATCTGTGTATATATATATATATATATATATATATATATATATATATATATATATATATATATATATATATATATATATATATATATATATGCCGGGTCACGGGGGCAGCAGTCTAAGCAGGGACGCCCAGACTTCCCTCTCCCCAGACACTTCCTCCAGCTCTTAGAGCCAGATTCCGTGTCCGGGGATTGGGTCGCCGAGGCCCCCGCCTTCAACTGCCACCCAATCCACAATGCCCCGGCCCCTTACGGTTCCTCCTGTGGAAGAAATACGCTGCCCTCCGTCCGTCTGTAAAGGATGCATCATGCCGTAAACACTCATTTCACTGTGACTGTATACTGTATGAATCACACAGAGATTCTTATAAAGTCTTTCTGAAACCTTTTCCTAATAAAGAATCAGCATGTGAAGAAAAGAATCAGTTCACATAGAGAGTAGCATTAGAAGACGGATTGTAAGGGAAGCATTTGTATGCGGTCAGTGTTTCTGCTAGTCATGGTGAGTTTGGTTAACAAAGAGACTCTAAGAAAAGACTCCAGGAGTAAAGTGTACCTGAAGCCCAATAATAAAGGTGGCTAAATGCAGCAAGACGTGCTGCCAACGTGTTCAAAATATGCTATGAATAAATGAATAAGAGTGCCGACATGGAGGTGCGCATTATGTTAATGGGGTAAATGTGAATAATAGGCATTTCAAAGGCTCTGTTGAAACGCTATCAGCGTTGTGGTTGTGAACCCACGGTGAGTATCTAATACAGAACCCCAACCTCACTGTGCTAACACCGCCATTCTGAGGAGCTCATTATTTAAAATGATTATTTACTAAAGTAATTTAGATCAATTTTCGTCTCATGATTCAGTGGTAGAATTTGGCGTCATTTGGTAGAACTGGACTTCTAGGGCTTATAACACATACCTTCAGGACATTTACGGAACATCCAAAAATCCATTCCATTCCATTTATTAAAATCTACTAATGAAAGAAAGAACGAAAAAAGAAAGAAAGAAAGAAAGAAAGAAAGAAAGAAAGAAAGAAAGAAAGAAAAAAATTCTCACAGAAGTTAAGACAAACGAACTGACTTACGTTATCACAATTAGTATGAATCAAATCATACACCAAGTTGACAAACAATCCCAATTCTACACTATTCTAACATTATTCTAGCAGGGTTTTTATTAGGAAAAAGTATAGTTATTCTTTAGACCCTGTCAGCGCCAACATACGTTGGATTCCGCTTCATGACGATTTCGGACGGTCAAGAGGAGATGTCGACTGCATGTGGTCTTTGAGGACAACAACATCCTAATCAATACACAATTATCAGACTGTATTTTTATCATCACACCCTTCAGTGTCACCCGAATGAGGACGAGGTTCCCTTCTGAGTCTGGTTCCTCTTAAGGTTTCTTCCTCTTCCATCTAAGGGAGTTTTTCCTCACCACAGTCACCTCAGTCACCTCAGGCTTGTTCATTGGGGATAAATACAAACACATTTAAATATATCTAATATTAATCTTGAACATTTGTATAACACTAATCTTTGTATAATATTAAACTTTCTGCACTACTTTTTCTTGTTAAAAGCACTAAATAAATTAAATTGAAATCGAATTTTAATATTTTTTCTTAAATTGCCACGTTTTTCTTACACACTTAAACCTGCAGTACGTGAGAACATCACAGCGTGTTAACCCATGCAACTCAAACATGACACATCTGAATGTGTGACCTGCTTTCGACTTCCACAGTATAGTGACGCTAAAGGCCATAAAGCATTGCGGTGACTGGATCAGTATCATATGTGTTTTAAAACTGTAGACTCTGATTCCCACAGCTTCACAGGCTTGTTTTAGATTTCCTTATCACAGTGTACACACACAAACTCACACACACACACACACACACACACACACACACACACACACACACACACACACACACACACACACACACACACACACACACACACCATCACACCCAATCAAACACATCACACTGCTCCTGTGAGTGAAGCTTCTAAAACCGGACACTGCACTCCAGGCTTCTGTTACCCAGCATGCACTGCTGGCCCTGGCAGTTCCTCAGACGGATGTGTGTGTGTTGGAAATCCCTGAGGGGGTCTTGGTGATCTGTGTGCGCTTTTCTGTAAAGTGCTCAATAGGCTTCCGCGGCTTCCCGCAAGATTTATCTCCGACCATTAAAATACATTTGATTTTTATCACACCAAACTGCCGCTGTGCTTTCCTAATTCTCTTTCTCTCCGCTCCCTACCTCCACCTCCCTGCCTTTTATCATTCTACATCTTTTCCGCCGCCTCTGCCGCTATCGTTCGCCTTATCGACTTCCCCCCAGCTGTCTCTCTTGCTCTCTCTTTCTCTTCCAGCCCGGTTTATTGACGCTCGTCCTGTCTTATCGCTTTTCTTTTGTCTCGCTGTCCATTTTTCTCTTCTCCCCTGCTTCGTTATTCTCAATTTGTCTTGCAGCTCCATCTTGTCTGTCAACATTAGGAAACATCTATTTTCCAACCCAACTTAATGTTAAGCGACTGACTAACGGAATATATACATATACTGTAGTACACGTACTGAATGAAGCACCAACACCACGTATATGCTTGCGTCTTATAACAGCGGTTAGTTCCGGCCCTCTAAAGTGATAGGTCAAGCACTTGTAACTCCTACAACCACACCGGAACCTTATGCTCATCTGTGTTGGCCATGCAAAATTCCACTTCCTGTTTCAAAACGGTTATTACAGTAGTCACAGCTGAGTGATGTCATCAGTGGTCTTGACAATTTTCCAAAACAATAATTAATTCATTTATTCACTACCGCTTATCCGAACTTCTCGGGTCACAGGGAGCCTGTGCCTATCGGCGTCATCGGGCATCGAGGCAGGATACACCCTGGACGGAGTGCCAACCCATCGAGGGCACACTCACACACTCATTCACTTACACACTCCGGACAATTTTTCCAGAGATGCCAATCAACCTACCATGCATGTCTTTGGACCGGGGGAGGAAACCGGAGTACCCGGAGGAAACCCCCAAGGCACGGGGAGAACATGCAAACTCCACACACACAAGGCGGAGGCGGGAATCGAACCCACAACCCTGGAGGTGTGAGGCGAACGAGCTAACCACTAAGCCACCGTGCCCCCCCCCCCAAGAAAATAATTTTAACTTAAATTTAGAAAGCTGCTCCGATTCATGTGTGTAATCTTTAACTTAAAGTTAATGAGTAGATTATCAGATTCAAAAATCAAATATTATCTAGTGTAAATATTTTATTTATATTACACTAGTGTGTTTTTACATGAATATTTTTTTCAGCAGCTGCTCTGTTTCTAATCAGTGCCCACTTTTCCTCCTTATTCAAAACAGCTTGAATGTTGGTTTGAAACCTACAGACACTTTTCACACTGTGTTTAACCATAGGGTATTGTCGGTATGAATAATAATAATAAACGTATTTAAGGACCAGACTGAAACATTAGCAGACGTTGTATATCAAAGCACAGCTGATCAACTACACAACAAACTTAAAAAGAGTAAAAGAAACCTCAGTAACCAGCTACCAATGAACCAGAAGCCATGGATGACTGCTAAGGTGCGTGTGCTGCTTAAGTCTAGAGACTTAGCCTTCAGACCAGTGGCCATGATGGCCTTAAGAACAGCAAGGGCCAAACTGTACCGCGTCATCAGAGAAGTAATGCACGCACATGCCCAGACAATCGACAGCGACTTCCTGGACAACGGAGAGACCCGCACATGTGCCAGAGCATCCAGGTAATCACAAACTACAAGACAGCTTCACCTGCCTGTGACAGTGATGCCTCCCTCCAAGATGCGCTGAATGACTTCTATGCCAGGTTTGAGGTGCAGAAAAACATAACGACAAGGAAGACCATCCCATCCCCCAACGACCAGGTACTCTGTCTAACCATGGCCAGAATAAGGAGCACTCTATACAGAGTTAACCCATGGAAGGCTGCTGGACCAGAAAGACTGCTCAGCCCACTGCTGTTCACTTTGCTGACTCACGGTTGTGTAACAATGCACAATTTGAATCACATCATTAAGTTTGCCGATGACACGACCGGGGTGGGTCTCATCAGCAAGAATGATTAGTCAGCATACAGAGAGGAGGCACAATAGCTGAATGCCTGGTGTAGATCCAATAACCTGTCTTTGAACTAAAGAGACAGGTTGTTGACTTCAGAGTGACCACTCTCTGCTGAACAGAGAACTCTGCTGAACTTTGCCAACGGATCCTCTGTACAGATCGACAAGTGCACCAAATTCCTTGGTGTTCATCTGTCAGAGAACTTCACTTGGTCACTCAAAACCAGCTCCATCACCAAGAAAGACCAGCAGCATCTCTACCTTCTATGAAGGCTGGGAAAAGTACATATCCCTCCACCTATCCTGACTACATTTTACAGAGAGACCAATGAGAGCATCTTGAACAGCTGCATCACTATCCGGTTTGGCGATTGTACTGTCCTTGTTCAGTAAAAATCCTGCAGAAGATAGTGTGGACAGTTTAGAAAATCATTGGAGTCTCTCTTCCCTCTATCACGGACATTTACACCACATGCTGCATCCGAAAAGCCAACAGCATTGTGGATGACCCCACACAGACCTTCAACCTCGTGCCTTCTGGAAAAAGGTACCGAAGCATTCGAGCCCTCACAGACAGTGTGACAGTTGCTTTCCACAAACCATCAGACAACCTCAACAACTAAACTGAAATGTACCGAGCTCTCTTTCTCTATCACACACACACACACACACACACACACACACACACACACACACACACACACACACACACACACACACACACACACACACACACACACACTCATCCAATATACATCCATGTCTACAGCACCACTAACCACTGCTTCTGTGTATTGTTTGCACTGTCTTTTGCCTTACATTGTTTGCATTAGGTTGCATAGATGCACTTTATGTGGCTAGGACTAACTTACTTTATGTCCTTAGCTCTGTGTTGTTCTACAGTATGTAGGTCTGTTGCACCATGGTCCTGGAGAAATGTTGCCTCATTTCACTACATACTGCATCAGCTATATTTGGTTAAAAATAACAATAAAAGCTTCTTGACTTGACTTGACTTAACTTTCCTGCAGACCACGTCTCCCCTCCTGAGACTTCTCAGACCTTTGGGGCTGCTCTAAGCCCCCTTTGAGCCAATAGTGTCAACCTCTGATGACTTTCTGACCCTGGAAACGGCTCTGCTAGTAGCCTTGGCCTCACTTGCCCCTACCTCCATAATGGGTGATGGTTCCTACCTCCTAGGACTACGAGGTGTGCTGTGCCTCTAGGGATTAAGGTATATTGCCTTGTCCAGCATGCTGTCTATAGGCATTCGCCTCTGGATATTGGTGCTGTGGTGGGTTGGTCCTCTCTGCACACTCATATCAGGTTCTATAACCTGCACCAGGGCCCCATTCCTGGGTCATGGGTCTTTTAGAGCTAGTTGTGCGCTGCTTACAGCTCGGCCATGCCCTTTCATGACTTATGAGACAGACAGCTCCCGGTGTGTAATAGCATTGGTATTAGCATTCTTTAGTATCAGCCATGTTGCAGCGTCAAGTTTCCTTGAAAGTGAACTACACCAGACGCTGCATCGCTTGCCACACTCTGGGCGTCCACTCAGACAAGCAGACAAGTAGAAGCTGGAGTAAGGTGATGTAGATGCCCTTTTATGTCCTTGCCGGTATGCGCCACTTTGTCACATGTCCTACCCGAGCCTATAAATCAGCGTGATTTCACACAGAGCTTCAGGCACAACTTCTGCAAAGATTAGCTTCTACTTTCTGTCCTTTTCATTTGGTTTCTGCTACAAATGGCACAGCATAGCTACTGCTAATGATCGTTTTGTCTGTGGCTATATAACATAATAAAATAATTCCAAGTTAAATCCACTCGAATACTAAAAGCACTATCTGTCCACAAATGAGATAAGGATTGAATTAGGTCTCAAACCATGAAACAAAAAAAACATCTCAAATAAAAGCTCAACCATGTGGAGCTCGGAACTCCTGTTGGTACAGGAGCTTTTCTCTCTTTGCTCCCTATAACATTGCCTTGTATAATAAGACAGACTTTACCGCCGTCTCCGGTCTGAGAAAGACACAGTATAATAATAAACCACTTATTATTATGAACAGGACAAAAGAGGAAGCATAAAGAGGACGAGAAAAACAATTCCAAAAGAAAGCCAAGTCGCATTCTTCCAAACCAATGGAGCGCTAACATCAGAGCGCTCCTGAAAGAGTCGGTGTCCCGGCGGACAGAGGGAGACGGTTGAAAAAGGACAGAGTGAAAGGAAGGGAGTGACACATTTCAGATGTGCCTCATATCCATGTGGAGCTGCTTACACCAGGCTGTCACTCACTTAGTGGGGGGTTAAGGGGTGCTTTGTGGGGGTGGGAACAGTGTAAAGGGTAAAATGAACCAAAACAACACAATGTGCCTGTGTGTGTGTGTGTGTGTGTGTGTGTGTGTGTGTGTGTGTGTGTGTGTGTGATGTAGAAAGACTTAATAAAGAAAATAACTGTGAATTACATTTTAATGATCAAAAGATATTTGGACTGGATGACTGGATGTGCCTGTGTGCTTATATATAAATATATTTGTGTGTGTGTGTGTGTGTGTGTGTGTGCGTGTGTGTGTGTGTGTGTGTGTGTGTGTGTGTGTGTGTGTGTGTGTGTGTGATTTAGGATCTTCAGCCCTACCTTCATCTCCAGATCCAGATCCGGCCTCTGTAAGAGAGAATAAGGCAGATATTCACTCAGCGTAATTACAGGGTCATTATGAGCGATGTCAGAATTATGAGCCAAAGATCAGCAGCAGACGTTACGTAGATAAAGACATGAAGAGAATAAAATGTCTTGCCCGGACGTCTCAGAGGCACATTTGGGCCACTGGATGTCAAATACATAAAGTAGAATATTATAAATGGACAAATAAGCAGAGAAATAAGAGAGAGATGAATGTGTTAAAGATCTGTAGGATGATGGAGTCATAAAAAACACTTTCATGGCTTTTAAAGGGGCTTTTAAAGGGCCACCAGTCATACTGCTTTCCAAACACACACACACACACACACACACACACACACACACACACACACACACACACACACACACACACACACACACACACACACACACACACTCATATACACTCATATATCTATATTTATGTTGATCCTGGCCATGAAATGATTATATAGTAATATTTAATGCAATTGCCGTAATATAGCTTTATGATTACGTTAATGTCCTACAGGCTCTCTGATTTATTTTCTAAGTGCTGAGATAATGGTTGTTATAGTTGTTATTTACCACATGGAGCAGCAGACTGACTGGTGTAGCACATCTACAGTAAATACACCAACAACCCGGATCATAAATATATGATACACACACACAATTCCTACAGCTCAGCTTTTTAACTTATAGGGGATGGCACTATTCACACACACACACACACACACACACACACACACACACACACACACACACACACACACACACACACACACACACACACACAAACACTGAAATTCTGAAATTAAATACAACTCTTTCGGATATACATACATACATATGAAAACACACACACACTTACAAATATACACACACACATACACACACGTAGTCACCTGTTATAGTCATCGCTATGGTTCCAATTAGTTTCAGAGTTTAATAAAGTTAATAGTCTTTCTTCTAGCACGGCTCAACTGATCCCACCATCTCTCAGGATAAAAGGAAGCATGCGTCTCTGTCTGGGTGCCGAGGTGGTACAGTAAATGAACATTCCCTGGATGTCCTAATAGCTCCCACTGACTGTCTTCAAACAACAGGAGAGGACCTACTTCTTTCTGACTTACTTAAAGTAGCACTAATGTCTCCTTTACTTAAAAAAAAAAAAAAAACTAAATATTTTTTTTCCTATTTGGTTTTAGACTGATGATATTGTTAGTCTGTGATCTAGTGAACCAGTATAGATGTATTCAGTGATAGACTTCAATACACTTTTGTACATCGCTCTGGATAAATGTGTCTTCCAAATGCCGTAAATGTAGCGTTTTTATTTCATTCAACTCTGTTCAATTTATATAGAGTTTTTAACACTAGACTTTCACAAAGTGTTGAAATAGGCTGCTGGTGTCTGTACTGGTCCTGTATTAAGGTCCCATTTATTATAGATTTTTTTTGTTTGTTTTTCACAATTTGTTTTGTGCCACTGGAAATGAAGCTCATAAAAAAAACAAAAACAAACAAAAAAACATATGGGGCCGAGAATTTTTGGAAAACGTTGACGTCACACAGTGCAAACCTGTGTATTGTCCATGGACTCCATTTAACATGGTTGATGATCGATATGGTACTAATTTCTTGATTAATAATGTGCGTGTCATTGAATTCCTTTGTTTGTTTGTTTGGTCACGTTCTGCTCCTCAATGAGAACAGAGATTTTGGATGAAACCTGAGTGTAAGGTGAAGCAGTAATGTCGCTCCATCTCGTCGTCACTCCAACATCAACATGCTACATTTTATTTTGGATCTTTTTCTCAGCTTCTGACATTATTTTGAAACGCTTTTTAAAAACTGACATTGTATAAGAGAAATTGAGATGAAATATTCGAGAAAAAGTATTTCAAATAGAATTACTAAAATATAAATATAAATCTAAATAGAATAAAATTTAATTAAAAAATAGAATTAGAAAGAAATAAACGCAGTCTGCTGTACAATAAAGTAGGAGGCTGTAGAAGGTAAAGAAAAGAGACAAAATATGGTGAAAAACGAGAAGATTAAATAACGTGAACACGATGACTGATATGAGAACAATGAGTATGAAAATACTTTTTAATAAAATGAGTGTTTTCTGCCATTTGTCTTCTCCACACTCACTACACATCGTTATTATCTTAACACATGATCACATGCTATGAAATATTCATTTTATATTAATACAATTTTTTTTTTCAAATGCAGACGGTGAATTATAATCTTAATCTTTGTTAGATGACATAACAACCGTGACGTCTTGATTAAATTAGAATCTTTATAGATTTATTTAGAAATCCCTACATTGACATGTATATCCTTACAGCTGGATGATTTCTATTTGTATCTCTTTCCTAGAGACACCATACCTTACCACCTGTCAGGTGACGCTGTATGCTTCGTTTCTTCTGGATATATAAAGATTTTAACTCACGTCTGCGCTCGGTATTATCGCTAGGACGGGCAATTTTAAAGCCATAAAAATAAACAGAAATATAGTCAAGTTCATGTAAAACCTGATGGAGTATTATGATGAATCATCGCTCTTTCTTTCTTACACAAGGGTATACTTGAAAACAGGTTAAAAAAGTCCCACCGTGACACATCTTGGCACATAGAACACTACGCATAAGACACAACACAAATGCCTATTAGACCTAGAGCTACATCAGTGGGAATGTGTGTGAGAGGATATGAATCACTGTTTCCTCAGGCGTCAGCGCTAACTGATGCGCTACCCTGGTGTAAAGGCAGAAAATAAATATAAAAGGACAAAAAGAAGAAGAGAAAGTTATTAACACCCCTCTGCATCTAATACCTGAGGCTGGATGATTCGACTCGGCAGGAGAGCGCAAGAAGACAATTCCCACAACGCGCATAATTTCAAACGTGCAAACTCTGAAATATGAAGCTCGTCTGTGTAGGCTGCAGGCATCAGGTTATTAGTGTAACGCTAAATCTAAAGTGAATAAGAAAACGTGTAAAGGATGAAAATCGTAAACAAATAGAATGTACACTAATGACTATTGAGAGAAAGTGAAATAAAAAGGCGTTCATGTTGTTAGTTTTTATAAACTGTGAGAGAGCACGATGCTGATCTTACAGGCGGAGTACTGTGAGGCTCGCGAAAATCATGCAGAGCCACGCTGATCTTTCTGTTTCTAGCAATATAGTGGCATCATAGATGAATAGCCACAAACAAACAGACACGCACACACACACACACACACACACACACACACACACACACACACACACACACACACACACACACACACACACACACACACAAACACACACACACACACACACACACACACACACACACACACACAAAGACGCATGGGCATCTGCATGAATCAGTGTTGCTTTGTGACAGTGGGAATTGGGGTGCTATTAAACACAAAATCACCACCTCACCATACACACACACACACACACACACACACACACACACACACACACACACACACACACACACACACACACACACCACACACACACACACACACAAACCACACACACACAAACATCACCCCGGGGGCAGACGTGTCTGCTCTTCTATTATCTGATAGCTTGACAAATGCAGTGTTGTTTCAGGAACCCAGCCAGTGTTGTGCAGTAGAATCAGAGGCGCTGCTCCACTCGCAACGGCTCCGAATGAGAAATGACACAAATTCTAATGATTATTTATTACATTTATTATGATTACAGCTATTTTCGCTCCATATTTGTAAATAACTTGATTATTTATCACTATTAATCCTTCAGCCAGTTTAAGGAACGGAATGGTATTTGTTTAATTTTGTCATCATTAAAATGATTTTCAAAAGATTAAACCTTTCATTAGTGATAAGGTGCTTCTTAGTCGTGTTGCTTGAGTAGTTTTCGAATCTGCTTATAAAGACAAGTCAATTTAGACAGACAGACAGACAGACAGACAGACAGGAAGACAACAGACAGACAGGAAAAGCAGACAGAGAAAAGTGTAGACAGACAGACAAGCAGATAGAAATACAGAAATACAAACAGACAGACAGGCAGACAGATAAAATTGTGGACAGACAGAGAGGCAGACAGACAAGCAGAGAGAGAAACGTGTAGACAGACAGACAAACAGAGAGAGAAACGTGTAGACAGGCAGAGAGACAGACAGACAAGCAGAGAGAAACGTGTAGACAGGCAGAAAGACAGAGAGAGAAACGTGTAGACAGACAGAGAGACAGACAGACAAGCAGAGAGAGAAACGTGTAGACAGGCAGAGAGACAGAGAGAGAAACGTGTAGACAGGCAGAGAGACAGAGAGAGAAACGTGTAGACAGGCAGAGAGGCAGACAACCAGGCAGACAGCCAGACAGAGAAATAAGCAGAACAGACAAATAGACAGACAGAAAGGCAGACATACAGGCAGATAGTCAGGCAGGCAGGCAGGCAGGCAGACAGACAGACACACAGACACAGACACAGACACAGACACACAAGTAAACAGGCAGGCAGACAGACAGACAGACAGACAGACAGACAGACAGACAGACAGACAGATAGATAGATAGATAGATAGATAGATAGATAGATAGATAGATAGATAGATAGATAGATAGATAGATAGATAGATAGATAGAGCCATTTCATCATTGTAGAAATCAACGCAAAATCAAGCCACAGATTCCATTCAGGTGTGAGGAACATGAGCAGAGCTAGCATTAAAGTGATTACAGATGTGTCTTCTCTGCTAGGATTTAAAACATTAAACACTTTAAAACAGTTTAAGGTTTAAAACAGGAGTTTCTTTAGGGATAGTTATAGATGTTAGAGATACATCGTAATTTCATTTTAAACCTTTTCTTCTTCCGTTTCCATACTTCTGTAAATCTACTGAATTGAAGTTTATTTTTGCATCTTTGGTTGCTATAATTTACAAAAAAAAAAGTTAAAACCTGGAGAGACTGAATTCCCGAGGAGAATATAATTCAGTCCTCATAGTTAACTGGCTTGTTAGCTTGTTGCTAACAAAAGAACATGGAGGCATCCAGGGTTTTTTTTACCCTGAACTTTCTAGCACTCAAGTTGGAAATGTGGAATAAAAATCATACAAACAAATATACAGTTATGACACAAACTGAGACAAATTCGCTGTATTTCATGATATCAAGTATATTATTCATTTCACAGAATCGGCCAGTACGGATTATTTTTCTTTTCCGTTTGAGGTTGAGCAATAAAAATAAGTTAAAAAGTATTCAAATATTAAACTCTGTGTGATTAATGTTTTATTTTACCATCAGACAGCGTTAACAATGGAATAATCTGTGAGATTTTGAGGCACGGTGAGGACAGGATGAGCTGTAAAGTGATACACGGCAGCTCCTGAAATTCCACTTTGTTTTTTATGACATTTATGAGAATTTGTTTCTAAATAAATATCTTTTGCTGACACAAAAACACAAAAAGGCGAAAATTTATCTTTTCACCCCTTATGTTTCTATTTATTCTTTTCTATGTTATATTTTTAAATATTAAATGTTAAATATTAAATATTAAATGTTAAATAGGGGGTACGGTGGCTTAGTGGTTAGCACATTCGCCTCACACCTCCAGGGTTGGGGGTTCGATTCCCGCCTTCGCTTTGTGTGTGTGGAGTTTGCATGTTCTCCCCGTGCCTTGGGGGTTTCCTCCGGGTACTCTGGTTTCCTCCCCCAGTCCAAAGACATGCATGGTAGGTTGATTGGCATCTCTGGAAAATTGTCTGTAGTGTGTGAGTGTGTGAGAGTGTGTGTGTGCCCTGCGATGGGTTGGCACTCCGTCCAGGGTGTATCCTGCCTTGATGCCCGATGACGCCTGAGATAGGCACAGGCTCCCCGTGACCCGAGAAGTTTGGATAAGTGGTAGAAAATGAATGAATGAATAATAAAATTAATGTAAACTAAACCATTTTCATTAGAATTATCCATTGCCTTTTCTGCACCAACTAAAAAAAAACAACTTAATATCGGGCTCTCAAAGTGAAATAAATCTCTCTTGATTCTTGAGGCACGTTTAAAACAGAAGTTAGTGGCAGGAGGCGTGCGCAGCCTTCGGGTTACTCAGCCGAAACTGTGCAGATGAATCTGCACTACTGCTTGTCTGCAGCAGGACAATGACAGGAGGCTGATTAAGTGTGAGGGCCTCCAGAAGCTCCCTTGTGTCACTCTGAACCCGAGCCAGGTGCCGAATCGTTCTGTTCGGATCGTACAAGGGAAAAAACTCAGCCGACGTGGTGACGCTGCACTTCTTTGATCTCAGGGATTGAGCGGGAACTTTACTCGAGGCAGAGAGGCAGCTGGTCACCGTCAGCACATGGGGAAAAACTCTGACTAACTGTTAATGAATGCTTTCACACACACACACACACACACACACACACACACACACACACACACACACACACACACACACACACACACACACACACACACACACAAATCTCTGATGCCTGAATGTCCTGCTCTGGGTTTATGTGTCTTGTGTGGGGAGCAGTGTGGGTATGTGCTGGGGGAAAAAAGATTAATAAGCCACTTTACAAAGCAATAAAACTGAGCTGGACCAAAAGAACATGTGTTCAGGCAGACAGACAGGCAGACATCGAGATAGACATGCAGACAGACAGACAGTAAGGCATGCAGACAGGTAGGCAGGTAAGACATACATACAGTATAGACAGGCAGACAGACAAACAAGAAGGCAGATAGACAGACAGACAGACAGATATGCAGAGAGACAAACAAACAGACAGACAGAAAGACAGACAGGCTGACTGACAGACAGACAGCTACAATATACTAGAATTACTGTACAAAATGAAATTCCACACAGAACCCAAAGCATGACAGGAAGATGTCCATCAATCACCATCAATCACAGAAAACTATCAGCTATATAAATACTGTAAACATTACATATTGTAACCAACATATTGTAGTTATGCACTAAAGCCATGGATGTGGACACAGACAAGTGGAGTGACACGTCCCAGTGCGCTTATAGGACATATCGGCACTTGTGGAAAGTTGCTCGACCAATCAGATTAGCGGACCGAGAACTAACCGATACAGAATATCAGATAAATCCATCTTCGTTCTTTTGAACCTGATAATGGGGATGAGACACATTTAGCGGTGAGGAAGATAATGAGCAGACCTATATGGGAAAAGTGAGAGTGAGGATGATGATGAGGGTGAAGGTAGATGTAGAGACATGGTGCTGAATGCCCAGAAAGACACTGATGATAATAATGATGATGATAATTCATGATGATGAGGATGACAATGAGGAAGAGGAGGAAGAGGAGAAAGAGGAGAAGGAATAAGTATGGAGCATGGCAAGAATTAAACGAATCTATACACTGCTGTTGGAGGCAAATCAATTTTTTAATTAAATAATATTTGAATATTTGTAAATTTAGTTGAGATTGATTATAATTATTTATTCAGCAATAGGAAATCAAAGGAATTACAAATCATTTAAATGCTTTGATGCTTTCAAATAACTTCATGACAGTTTTCCATATTATTACACTTCTTCTTCTTCTTCTTCTTCTTCTTCTGGGTTGGAGTATATTGCATAGTACTGAAACCACACACCTCAATGCTTTTTTAAAGTAAACCTTGTGTGAAACACGTGCGAAAATACAGAAAGCTTCCTTTTTTTTTTTGAAGCCTTTTCCTGAAATCGTCATGCTGAGACAAGTGCTTTAGTGAAAGGCGGAGTGTTTTCACACCAGCGCTGTCTTAAACTTGATTTCCAATAGTGAAAATGGAGTGCCTTTCCTCGCTCTCCGTGGTCATGCATCGCCGAGCTAATGGTTAACTGCCCCGTTCTGTACGGCAGGAAAAAAAAAAAAAAAAAACAATCTGAGCAGCGACCCGTTCCTTTAATCAGCGCATTATTCACCCTAATCGTGGAGTAGTGAGGCTCGCTAAAGGCTGGTGGGGTAAATAGCCTACTTATCAACGCTGGAGAAAAGGCGAGAGGCACACAGGCAACTCAAAGGCTGTTTGAGCATTTTTGCTCCAGGGCACTCCTGAGACATGGTTATGAAAAGACTGTAATCAAATTAAAATACGCCAACGAGCGAATCTTAACTACAGTTCACTTCAATGCGGTGATGAGTCAGGACTTTAGGAATACGAACTTCAATTCAGTTTAATTCTAGATGCACTTTTAACAGTAAACATTGTCCCTCAATTCAAGATATACAGTATTTTCCGCACTATAAGGCGCACCTAAGAGCCTTAAATTTTCTCAAAAATCGGCCGTGCGCCTAATAATCCGGTGCGCCTTATGTGTGCACTGAGTTCCAAAATCTGTAAAAATATTGTTGTGTGACTTTGGTAAGCGCTCCGCTT
>NC_062523.1:27756317-27786317 GCF_022655615.1 Tachysurus fulvidraco
TTTTTTTAAATTCATGTTCAATCACTTTATCGAAGGAGTCTCTGTTACCCAATTCGCTGAATCCGACGCGCTGCACTTTTCTGTTTCCACCTCGAAAACAGCCAATTCAAATCATTAAGTAATTATTGGGCCCTTGCTGAGCTGAATCAGCTGTGTTAGTGCTGAGAAAACACCAAACTATGCAATTTGGCAACTGTTCAAAATGAACTAATTCAATAGCAAACAATTAATTTTCTAACAAAACACTGATTGATTTTTTTATTTTATTTTACACAGCAACAGTCATTTTGCAGGACTTTAAAATCCAAACGCACGTGTGGGAAGATTAGATTGTATTTGTTTCAATATAAAATGGTTAAAATATTAGAGTAATGTTTACCAGACAAAGCTTAATCATTTCAGCTATAACTGTATGTTTAAAACATATTCTGGTCCTGAGAAGTTATGATGGCTGTATAGGCAGGAAGGAATTAGTTTAATTCTTTAATGAACTCAGAAACGATGCTGACGTGTCGGTTCCTCAGGTGCTCTTATTTGCACAATTCTACTCGACTAAAAAAAAAAATACATTAGAAACATTTACATTCCAAAATAAAGATCAACTTCTGGGTCTGGTTCCTCTCAAGGTTTTTTCCCTCATATCATCACAAGGAGTTTTTTTTTCTTGTCACCGTCGCTGTGGCCTTGCTCATTAGGATAGATGTGAGAGATAAACAGTCATTAAATGTTAAACTTTACTATTTCTATACTTCTGTTGAGCTGCTTTGAGCTCTACAATGTCAACTGTTAAAAGCACTATATACTGTAAATAAATTGAACTAAAAAGAATACATGTCTAAAGACAAGATCATAAGACTATAGACAAGACTCAATCTCTTGCCTTGAACCGATGCTAGTAAAAGGTTTTTTTTTTAAACAAAAGGAAATGACATGAGCGCGCTTAATAGAACCAAACAATGTATAACAACCAGGGCTTGCCATAGTGTCGGGATTGTTAAAGCAGCATAGGCATTAAGCAGACAAAAATGAAACCATGACATGTCATATATATATATATATCTTCCTGTGATATATATTATATATGTCAATACTGCGTCATGCTAATCACCCTTAATATCTTAGCGTGAAGTAAACACTGTCAGTCACTGTTTCACAAAATGAGTTTTGCTTTATGTGGTTATGTGCTGGTGGGATTAGGGTTTTGTAAATCACCTTTAGTAATACTACATATAAACTATATATTTTAATTACTCACTCGCTCATCTTCTACCGCTTATCCGAACTTCTCGGGTCACGGGGAGCCTGTGCTCAGGCGTCATCAGGCATCGAGGCAGGATACACCCTGGACGGAGTGCCAACCCATCACAGGGCACACACACTCTCATTCACACACACTCACACACTACGGACAATTTTCCAGAGATGCCAATCAACCTACCATGCCTGTCTTTGGACCGCGCGAGGAAACCGGAGTACCCGGAGGAAACCCCCGAGGCACGGGGAGAACATGCAAACTCCGCACACACAAGGCGGAGGCGGGAATCGAACACCGACCCTGGAGGTGCAAACGTGCTAACCACTAAGCCACCGTGCCTCCTTATATTTTAATTAGTGAATATAAAATAAAAAAAAAAAGGTTTAACATCCATAGGAGTTTTTCATGTTCTTATTTCACAAGAAAGATCTCTCCCTCTCTTCTCCATCCCTCTCGTTCTGTTCTTCCCTTGAGTATATCTGGAAAACCGGATAACATTTAGGTGCTTTTTTAATGGAGTCTGACTCAGCAACAGCTCGAATACGAAACATCTGTCTCTCCTCAGCACGGCAATGCAGCCTCTCTGTGGCAAAGGAAAAAAAAATCTCCCAAAACAAAAGGATACTCACAGCACAAAGATACAAAAGGCCATTCTGGAGTTGATGGACAATTTGAGAATGGTGTTCAATCATAAGGAGAGCGAGACAGAGATAGAGAGAGAAACACTTTAGTCCCACCTATATGGCTGAGGTTTAAAATGTCACATTTACATTTATTCATTCTGTAAACTCTTTTATCCAAGCGACTCACAAGTGAGGCTGAATCAAATCAAAGCATCTAGCTGAGTGCCTGACAGATAACAGCACCGCTTTAGGCTCCTTGGCAATCTTGGGATTTGAACTAAAAAAAATCCAGCACAAGCACACGACCTTAACCAAACCCACACACAACTTTTTTACCAAACAGAAAAAAAAGAACCTGTAACCCAAATGTCAGATCAAATCGGTTTTAGTGACTAAGACACAAGCTGCTACTTATTCTGATGAATTCTACAATGCAACCGATCACATAGTGAGAAAATGTGACTGCAAAACCAAAGGATGCAACGAGTGTAAAGCAAAAGGAAGAGATCCAAGTCGGGCCTATTGTACAGTATATCAACCTTTAATGCCATATGAAAATCTGAATAAAGACAAACTGTATGAACAAAACCGAATAAATATTTCACTATAAAGAAGGTCACAAACACTTGAGCTAATTTTCAGTTTCGTTAACTTTCTGTAGTGCTTATCCCACACAGGGTTGGGGGGAACCAAGAGACTCTGGGCATAAAGGGGGACACACCCTAGATAGGGTGCCAGTCCATCGCAGGGCATAATCGCACACACTTACACACCAATTCCTCAAACCTTTGGCATCCCAAATTGTCACTACAGACAATTTGGGATGCCAATTATCCTAAAGCACACGTGTTTGGACTGTGAGAAAAAACAATACCCCCAACTCTGACGAGTAGAATTGACTAGTGCTAACCACAAGGCCACAGTGCTGCTTAAATTCATTCATTCATTCATTTTCTACCGCTTATCCGAAATACCTTGGGTCACGGGGAGCCTGTGCCTATCTCAGGCGTCATCGGGCATCGAGGTAGGATACACCCTGGACGGAGTGCCAACCCATCACAGGGCGCACACACACACACACACACACACACACACACACACACACACACACACACACACACACACACACACTCTCATTCACTCACACACTATGGACAATTTTCCAGAGATGCCAATCAACCTACCATGCATGTCTTTGGACCGTGGGGAGGAAACCGGAGTACCCGGAGGAAACCCCCGAGGCACGGGGAGAACATGCAAACTCCACACACACAAGGCGGAGGCGGGAATCGAACCCCCAACCCTGGAGGTGTGAGGCGAACGTGCTAACCACTAAGCCACCGTGCCCCCCTTGCTTAAATTTTATTAAATTTTTTCTTTTTTAACATTGCTATAAATAGTGTGACACCACTGAAGTTGGGGAAGAAAGCCATGTCCAAAACGTCCACCTTCTTCTTTACCCGTGGCTTTTTTTGTTTTACCTTGTGTTCATACTGTAGCACACAAAAAATGCCCACCCCCTGCAATGACCAAGCTTACCTATGGTGCCAATATAATAAGCCAAACCCACGGCCTCCCCTTAAATAATCTGAAATGATTTCTTCTGAAGAACTTAATGTAAATGATTTGCTTGGTCTTGTAGGACATCAACTTCTCTGCATTTCCACAGTTGAAACATGAGAACTTTGTGAACTTCCCTTCTCCTTTGATGATTACCTACAGTTCCATATGAACCCTGCTGCTATTTCAGCGCACACACTCTGCTGCAAGAAATGTATTATTATACTCTTCTCTGCCCTTCATGTGTCCCCAGAACTCTTTACCACAAATGGATATGTTACTTTGATTATGCTATTTCCCTTAAAAGTGCAGCATCTGGCTGATATCAAGCGATGCTGTTTCTGAATTTTGGCATTGGTTGGGAATAAGTGTTAATTTATTCGTGTATCTTGTCCCTGGGGTCGCATAGTGGTGCAGCATGTACAGTACAGTTTCCTTATAACTCTAGGTACCCTAGTTTTGATCCTGAGCTCAGGTTACTTTCTGTGTGGAGTATTTCATGTTCTCTGTGTGTCTTTATGGATCTCCTCTGGATTCTTTGATTTCCTATCAACTCACAAAAACTTTTTTTATCTGACAACTCAACATTTTCTCTGTGTGGAGGAGTGTGTGAATGTGTGCAGATACAGCATCTCTGGGACTGGGGGTTTAATTCCTACCTATGCTTTGTGTGTGGAACTTGCATGTTCTCCTTGTACTTCCAAGATTACCCCCGTACTCCGGCTTCTTCCAAAGATGTGTTGTAGGCTGAGAGAGATGGTGTGTGACAGAGTGTGTGATCGTGCCACTCAAATGGGTTAGATCTCTGTGCCTGGTGTTCCATGCCCTATGCCCCAAATCTTCTGGGACAGACTCCAGGTTCCCTGTGACCCTGTATAGGATAAGCACTACAGAAAATGTAATGGTTGGATAGTATTCCTTCTCCATCTGCTTAGCACCATTTTCATTATTAACTCAACATCTGTTTCATTCAGCTTGCATCTCCAGCCTACCCCTGCCCTGTCTTGACATTCCCCTCTCCAGAAATTGCACAGCACCCTTCCAACTGTCAGGAATTCCTAAACATGTCTGGAGACTTTCTCTATCCAGGCGTCCAAGGCAAGCTTGTCTACATCTTCCATGAATTATCTAAATTTTGTTGTACCAAAACTCTTCCGTCTTCTCTTAACAGGCTGAAAGTTGCATCTTTAATGTCATCCTGGATGATGCCTGCCTCTTAGAGCTTTGGCTTCTCCTTGTTATGCAGTGAAACAAAATCTTCTTCTATGAGTATGTGGTCAGTTTTCTTGAAGACTTGTACAGTACCTACCTCTATTAGTTTTAGCTAAAACAGCCTTCACTTCTCTGTTTACTGGACACACTCTTGCCTCTTGAGTCCTCACTCTGTGCAATTTATACACCATTATTGGCTGGACTCAATTACACAGTCAAATAACTTTGCAGTCAATGATTTCATATAATCAATAAGTGACACTCCAAAACCCTAACCTTAACATTACACCCCAGTCTGTGCATATTAAGTAATCTTCAATTGGAGAAACTCCTAAAGTTTTTCTAGTCCTTCCTCTGAGTCCTGCTTATTATCCCCTTATCTGACAGAACAGAGAGAAAATTTCTAAACGCTGTTGATTCTTACTCTTATATACTGGACAGCTGGAAAATACCACCAGGAATTCCATGCATCACATCACATTATCATGTCTGATGATAATCATATCTTCCTGCACACCTATATCTCACTTGGCTCTCCTCACACTTTTGATATCTCTCTTGATGTGACCTTCCTTATGTATCGTGCAAAGGTTCAGCTTGTACCCTAGATGCCATTCTTTATAACAACATAAAATTTTGTACCATCGACACATCATCATCATACTGTACCAAATCCCACACCATGTGGCCCATATGGCATTATATCGTCTCCCATTACTCATGTTCTGTTTACCTGGTCTCTGCTTTAGACCCTGGCCTTCGCATTTGCCTCATAGCTGCATATTAATGCAAAATCAATACATCTAAATTGAATGAACAGTTAGCACTAGTTAGCACAACTCAGTTTTAAGGGTTGATCTGTGTACCAGAAGCCATCCCAGGGCTCCGTCTCTGTTCTCAGAATCACTTACGATAGAGAGCTAGGCATCAAACTCGACCGACCTCGATAAACATCTTGTATTTATGGGTGAGATGGGAAATTGTATGCATTCCCATCTTTCTTTCCATTCCCTCTGCTCTGATAATTTCCCTCTTTGCTATTCCGCAATCAATCATCACACCACTGTTAAGGATAGGTGTGGTCTTCACTTGTTAAAGTCAGGACATGGCAAGGCAAGTTTAATTATATAGCTTACACACAAGACAGACAGATGAAACTGTAAGCTATTTCACTGCGCTAAGAATTAAAGTCATTAAAATCAATTACAGATAAAAGGATGATGAAAGATAAGATCAAAATAGTGATTGATGATACGCTAACGGCATAGTGCAGTTAAGGATATTTAATAGAGAAGGTTAAAAGAAGCACTTTCGGGATTGACAAAAAACACTGCAATTAGCTATGATGTTGCAAAACAAAAGTCAAATAGGCGAACTGCAGCTCCTTTGTATTTCGTGATGTATTTCATGTTCCAATGAAGGGTGTAACTGCAATCTGCGCTTGTTTAAAGTCAGACAGGAAGTACAGCCTGCCAGCTTCTCAACAGCACTTTTCACAAGATGTGAGTATCGAGGCGGCTCTTAGAAGCGTGTGGTTAAAGTTCTACTGAAAAGTTAAAATTAGGGTTGTCATTTTACGCACAGCTTACAAGGAAAACATCTGGGGGGAAGTCACGAAAGTAACAGTGAAGGAAAATATAAAAGAGGACAAGGAATATACGCATTTTGCAATATTTATTACTAGTAAAAATAATAAATTATACAACATGCACAGTAAATAACAAATATCTTCTATCTCACTAGGAGTTCGGCTTTAAAACAAGCTCGAAGGAATAAGCTATAAATGAGATGAGGCTGTTTTTAAGGCTGAACAATGGATCGATATTTTCAAGCTATATGAATTTAATCCAACACTTTGTCGTTTTACAATTCTCAAATTTTTAATTCTGTTTCTCTTTATTACATTGCTTTAAATTCAGATTCAATATATAATGATGTTTTTCGAATACACATGAATTTTGAAACATATATGAAGGAATCAAGAGTGAAAGTGAAATGTTTTCATTCTTTTGACAAATAAATTTTTTTTAAATTCGTGTGAAGAAAGAAGCTAAACAATCTGGAAAAGAATAAAAAAATTTATTCCAATTTAATTCTGAAATTAGATAATCTGGTTATATTTATATTTAATATGATTATAAAATAATTTTATTTCAAATCTTTTTGGATATAGAAGAATTAGCGAGTCACATTTGAAAACTTTTACTCTTATTTCTCCCATTACAGCCAGATTTTCCATCTTAGCTACTGGAATATGCTATTGGTTTCTGTGTAAATTAAATGTGTGGAATCCAGTTAGTTTGGACGATATCACAAACATTTGTCAGAATTCGTCATTCAAGCTAGAGCAAATTCTTGGACTCAAAATAACAATAACAAATAAAATAAAAAACAGTGTATGCAATGGTACGATTTCTCTCGGACAAAAAAAAAACCGTCGTCATATTTTATGAAGCCTCCAAGCTCGCAAAACATGGTGGTTAAAACCAGTCTCAGCTCTCAAATGTTGTTATACATTAGCCATTTGTATGTTAGCTATTTTTATTGTTGTTATCTATTGTTATCCATTTTTATTGTTATTTGATGTAGTGTACAGTATGTGGTTTCCTGAATGAGACACATCCATGCATTGTTATTACTGAAGTGACATCAAATAGTGTTGAGTCAGAACTTTCAGGAAAATCACTTCAGTCAGTAAAAAGTAAACTTTTCTACCGAAAAGAAGAAATAATTTTGATAGAATGGATTATTTTCCCTCAGCAGTTGTTCTGCTCATCATGTTCTGTTTTTATTTATTTATTATTATTTTTTTATATTTAATGAACCCTAGACTTCTTCGTTCTGTCATTATATTATCTACCTACTTTTCACATTTACACAACATTATTCACGCCTTGCTTGTAAATTAGCTAGGCGTGAATAATGTTGTGTAAATGTGAAAAAGCAAGATTATTAAAGCAAGACATTTAGCAGATTCATCAAGTCTTCTCTGTGTGCTGTTCGGGCTCTCAGACGGATGTTGGCCTCAAATCACTTTACTTTTATATTACACTGCCAATCACAAGTCAAGTAATTACATTCACTCTGGCAATCCAACGATTTTTCCACACTCGAGCGCTCCTGAATGTGTGATTACACATCGGGGCATCTATCTGTCTTTAACCAGACTCACGTACACTGTAGATGGTAATTAATTACAAGAGTAAATAAGGCGGTAGGAAGTGTCTATGGTTCTAAATCCGTTGTCATTTCATTTAGAAAGGACATGTGCTTAATTATGTGATTATTAAGAGCGACAATATATTGTGAACACTCCAAGTAATTTCATTCTATATGACTTCAGAGATCCATACAGCAGGCATAAACAAGTTTTATTGATATTTTTATTGGACAACTTTTACTGCTGTCCCATAGCCAGTGTGTGTGTGTGTGTGTGTGTGTGTGTGTGTGTGTGTGTGTGTGTGTGTGTGTGTGTGTATGTGTGTGTATGTGTGTGTATATGTGTGTGTGTGTGTGTGTGTGTATGTGTGTGTATGTGTGTGTATTAATGCCAAGTTAAGTTAACAAAAAAACAATCTAAACATTTGCATCTGGTGTTTGTTGCTCATATCATGCAGGCTAAAGACGAGAGGTCAGTGGCAACTAAAGAAAGCTAATAAACTTTAACAAACAATAAAAGTTTCAGAGACGTGATACTGCAGGTGCCGATGTGAAATATGTGGTAAAACAGTGAAGCAGAAGGGATAATGAAGGAAGGGATAATGCCTGCTAATGATGTTCAGCTGAGGAAAAAAAAAAGCTGGACATTTAATTAGTATTTTCTGGAATTCTGAATGAGGAGCCTGTGCCAGGAGACAAGTCCTCTAATGTAAAAAATGAAATGTTATGGGAAAATAATCCTTGATGAGGTTGATTATTTTCCTAATACAGAAGTTATCCTGTACTCAAATTTTTTTTTTTCAAATGCTTTTGCTTTTTTGGAGACACAGCGTGTCATGTTCCACAGAAACAGCACATAAACTTCTCTTTCCCGAAGACTTTCTTTATCACCAAGCACTGCCACTCGACACTCTGTCCTTACAGAACATGCACAATTTCGACAAATATATGTTGTTCTTTCTTAAATAAAATCACATGTTAAATTAGTTTCAGTCCCTGTTAATGAGGTGTTTCTATAAAAACTCTAATGTATTAGAACTGGCAGTTAATATAACTCACGCATTCATTTCATTATCACTTTGGTTTCAATAAAATATTTACTTAATTAGTTTATGTACTTAAGAAGGAATAAAAAAAAAGTAATGCAAATAAAATGACTAATTTGATGAACTGTTAATTTAATATACCTTCACTGTCTGAACGTTTGTGGTTAAATTACATTAAATCAGTAAATAACAGTGCGTTACTCTGATAGTTTACTGATGCATGTCAGTTAATGAAGCCCTAATGAACGGCATTGTTAGAAAACATACACCATAGTTCCTATCTATCTATCTATCTATCTATCTATCTATCTATCTATCTATCTATCTATCTATCTATCTATCTATCTATCTATCTATCTATCTATCTATCTATCTATCTGTCTATACAGTACATACTTACATACATGCATACATACATACAAACATTCCACAGGGTCAGTGCACAGAGTCTTTGTTCAGGGTCACGGACAGAGTGCGGGGTCAGAGTGCGGGGTCAGAACGCAGGGTCAGAGCACAGGGTTAGGGCACAGTGTCAGGATCAACGCACAGGTTAAGGGTCAGCACACAGGGTCAGGGTCAGGGTGCAGGGTCAAGATCAAAAATCAGGGTCAGGGTCTGAGCACAAGGTCAATATCAGGCAGTAGGGTCAGGGTCAGGGCACAGGGTCAGGGTCAGATCGCAGGATCAGGGTCAGAGTGCAGCATAAGAGCATTGGGTCAGAACCATTGGATCAGGGTACCCGCACAGGATCAGTTCAGTGCACAGGGTCAGGGTTGGATTGCAGGGTCAGGGTAAGAGTCAGGGGGCATTACCAGAGAGGTTTAGGGTCTGAGCACAGGCTTATAATCATATTTCAAATTGTATGTAGTACTTTTGGCTTGGCACATTTACAGCATTTAGCAGATGCCCTTATCCAGAGAGACTTACATCTCTTTTTTTTTTTCATAAAGCTGAGCAATTGAGGGTTAAGGGTCTTGCTCAGGGACCCAACAGTGGCAGCTTTCCGATTGGTAGCCTAACACCTTAACCACTAGGCTACCACATGCCACACGTTGGTACAGGAAACTGTACAGGATATTACACTAAACTCTCTGCCAGGTTGCTCAGCTGCTGCAGAGCTGTGTGATTAAACAGTTTCATAATCTCAGAGATTCGAGTAAAACTTTGGGATTTTTTGCCCGTAAAACAAACACAAACCTTGGCAGTGGCTGACAACACTGACTGTTTTCCAAAAAAAAAAATACAGAAAAGATGAAGGACGGTATGGGCTTCAAAAACACCAGCTGAAATCCTGCACTCATCTCATTAACGTGTATTTAAGGAGCATGTGTTAGACCAGCAGGCCAAGTTCATTAGCTTGTTTGGCTTGAATAAAATACCCTTCAGTTCCATACGTTGCTCTTCAGCATTATGGATGGAGCTGTTCAATTAATCCCTAGTTCAGTTCACTCTCAGCCAAGGTTAAGCCTTTGTTTCCAGCTGGGTTCCAAGATGCATTTTGTAAAATCCACAGCATCTCAAAATAAATAATAAAGGCAAGCGATGAAATCAATCAAATCCTCCATCACTGTCAATGTGGGTCAGTACCGAAGTACGTCACTGTACCATAACGACATTAAGGGATTTTACGTAAAAATAAATCGCAGCAAACAGAAACGAAGCAAAAAAAAAGGTAGTCAGCAGTCTCGGGTAGAGTTTGTGCAGGAAACTTTTGAAGTCTGTAATGAACATACAGACATTCTCTGAAACATAAGGTTTGGAAATATAAAATGTTTTTCGTTTATTGTGTAATTACATTTTTAGGCTTTCACACAGTGCTGAGTTTTCATTTGTGCAGATTTGATACATTACGAAGCAAAAATATCACGTGTTACAGTGACAAGAAGAATGAAAGTGAATTACAGTTACACACACACACACACACACACACACACACACACACACACACACACACACACACACACACACACACACACAGTACACTTACCTATAGGACAGGGTCCCTCAGACACCACCAGGATCTCGCTCTGCTGCTTGCAGGCGTCCCTCCGGAGCAAACACTCGTTATTGTAGAACTTGTTGTTGGAGCCGCACACCGGGGCGTAGTCGTTGTTACACTGATGGACGGAAGAAAAAGGAAGAACGTAAGTCAGCTATACTTTAACAGCCTATTGATTCCATTTTATTATGAACGCCACACTGTTTCTTTCCTTATCTTTAGCTTTCTGTCAGAGGAAGAGGATTCAGTTTCGGTCAGTCTGTCGTACATCTCCCTGCTCACTCCCGTGTTGTGTCTGTATTATTTACACCACCATGTTTGTTTTGTTTTGGTTCAGGTTCTGTCTCCTCTCACATCTCGTCAGAAGTTTACTGTAAGCTCTTTGATTACTGTCTAATCTATCACCCACCCACCCACCCACCCATCCATCACCTATCTATCTATCTATCTATCTATCTATCTATCTATCTATCTATCTATCTATCTATCTATCTATCTATCTATCTATCACCCTTCTATCTATCTATCTATCTATCTATCTATCTATCTATCTATCTATCTATCTATCACCCTTCTATCTATCTATCTATCTATCTATCTATCTATCTATCTATCTATCTATCTATCTATCTATCTATCTATCTATCTATCTATCTACAGTATCTATCATCTATCTATCACCCTTCTATCTATCTATCTATCTATCTATCTATCTATCTATCTATCTATCTATCTATCTATCTATCTATCTATCTATCTAGCAGCCTTGTTTAGCTAACATTAGATATCTACCAGTTAGAAGAGTTAGAAGACAAGTTTACTTTTATTGCTGTACACTACACACCTCTCTCTCTCACTCACACACACACACACACACACACACACACACACACACACACACACACACACACACACACACACACACACACACACACACACACACACACACACACACACACACCACATAATGAAGCGTAGTGCTGATCACAACACACCTTATGCCCCAAGCAGGTGTCACCCTTTCACCCACCAACACTGCATCGATTCATGTACTATTTCACAAGCTGTGTCAAGACTAGGTCTCAATCGCAGAAGTGTTGGGGAGGAATTCTTTGTTTACTCTTTCAGCCTGATATTGTATTAATTTCAGGCTTGCATGTAAAGGAGCAGAGCCTCGGTGTCATGACTCAGCCCGGACTTTGGCCACGTGCATCTGTTTACGCTCTTCGCCACGTGTCTGCCCCGCCTCCGTCTGCTCCTCCCTGTCTACACACCTGTTTCCTATTGAGATCACCGTGTCTATTTAACTGTGCTGTGTTGCCTTGTGCATCGTGGAATCGACTGTTGTCCTGTCCTGTCTCTAGTCCGTGTGTTGTTTCATGTCCTTTTGTTATTAAACCCTGTTGATTTGGCTATCCTGCGTCTGGGTCCGCTTCCTTACCCCTTGTCATGACACTCGGACCCGAGCCACCCAGAGCAAATGATTAATGCTTATTAGTTTAATAGTGCGACTTTCTATGTCTGATAAGTTTGTGAGTGTAAATCATGAAAGTAATCCAGCTGCATATGACAAATGATAAGAGTCTGTTATGATGTACGTTCAATTAATGTGTTTTTCTTATAAAGAAAGTTTGATGTAGTTTATTGTCCTGTGTGTTAATTAATACATTAACCAACAAATATTCATTATTTATAAGTACACTTTATTATTTACACATTAATTCATTAGATTAGTAATTAGTACATGCCTTAACTCATCATATTCAATTAAATATTCATCTAGGTAATATTCATTCATTTTCTACCGCTTATCCGAACTTCTCGGGTCACGGGGAGCCTGTGCCTATCTCGGGCGTCATCGAGCATCGAGGCAGGATACACCCTGGACGGAGTGCCAACCCATCGCAGGACACACACACACTCTCATTCAATCACGCAATCACACACTACGGGTAATTTTCCAGAGATGCCAATTAACCTACCATGCATGTCTTTGGACCGGGGGAGGAAACCGGAGTACCTGAAGGAAACCCCCGAGGCACGGGGAGAACATGCAAACACACACACACAAGGCGGAGGCGGGAATCGAACCACCAACCCTGGAGGTGTGAGGCAAACGTGCTAACCACTAAGCCACTGTGACCCCCTCATTTAGGTAATAGTGCTGGATTATTCTTGTATTGTTAGTGTAACGTGTTACCAATAAATTGGTGTCATGTTGGCTGAGAAAAAACCTATGATGTATTTTTAAGTCATGTGACCTATCCAACTTTCAGCTAACACAATGGCGGACAGAGGATGTCATAGTGAAGCCTGCTATCTAGTTTGATGAATATAATTTCGAAACCTTTAAATGGCATCTGTTAGAAAAAGCCGTTGTTGAAAAAACGGAAAATGCCGCAGGTGCTTTTTAAATTTTTCAGTCGACAAGCACTTTTTGGAAAACGTCTAAAAACGCGGGAGATTGTTTCGAACCGAAAACACAGATTTCGTATCTGTCTACATTAATTATGGACGTAGCCACGGTGTGTTAAAATGAGGAAAACTTGTATTTTATTTCTCAGAGCACAGGCCAGGTCTCAGCAGAGCCAAAATAATAATAATAATAATGGTTTGGAACACTCGCACTAGTCCAACAGAAATTTATGTCTGACAAACGTTTATGTGGACACAAGGTTTGTGTTATCCAACATCCCTGAATCATGATGGAGTCTGAAGGGAGTCCAGTTTTTATTTGTAAAGCAAATGAACAAATAAATCTGGCCTACATATCTGTAGTTGAACTCAGCTGTGTTAGCATTTCTTTTTTTAAAAGAAACATATTTGGGTAAACAGCTAGCACAAGAGAATATAGAGGTGTGTGTGTGTGTGTGTGTGTGTGTGTGTGTGTGTGTAGAATGTAAATGAAGGCAGTGAAGAAAGACCCAAATATATCCTGGCAGGTTTAAAGTTTCTCCCGTAATGAAAGAGAGACTACGACATCCTGAACACAGAGAACTGGTTCAGGACTAACATCAGATCCATGCCATGTAATTAAAACATGGATTTAGTTCATGTGTAACCTCAAAGAGCGATGATTCCTGTAGAAACTTCCTGTACAATACTCCCTTTGTGTGTGTGTGGGTTTATTTATTTATTTTTTTAATAGAACACATCACACGTCATTTCGGCTGTTCGCTCGCTGTTCCTCACATAAAGTGGGTGGCCTTCAGGAAACTGGAGCAGATCCACACCTCGGGCAGGTATTCTGGGAGAATATGATAATGCCACACACGGGTACACCTGGCTTCAGTGAGCGAGAGATCTGTCTCCGTCCTACGCCATGCACAAGGTGAGTGGGAGAGGTGAGCGTGATGTAGGGCAGCGCTGGCCTGACTGCTCGCCGGCTGGACGAGCCGCTGTACTGGCCTTCGTCCAGACGCCAAAGGAAAAGAGGAAAATCCGTGCCCATTGATTCCGGAGCCCACTCCGTACCTGCTGTTTATCAACTGGGAGGCGGAATAATGTAGAGCGAGAGAAGTCCGAGCCAAGGCTGGCAGTGGCACAAGGGATCCGGTTGAATGGAGGATCGAGAGGTTGGGAAAAAAAAAGAAGAACAAAGCGAAATAAGGACGGATATGTGTGTGGATAGAGGGACGATCAAAAAATGGCAGTGGAAGCAGAAGGATCTCGTAGGGAATCTCATTATTATCAGAAATCTTTTAACGCATACATTTTGAAGCAGCTCCTTTCCATTAATCTAAATTACAGGAAATTCTTAGTGTTATCTCCTGAGGGGGGAAAAAAATGAAAAAAATTGAGAGAGCGCGAGGAATAAAAAGTAATAGATATACCTAGTCAGTGAGAAAAAAAGGTGAGAAAGAAGGAAGGAAGGTAGAGTAGAATTAACAATGCACCGAGGTCTTCGGCGAGAAGAAAGCCGCGGTGATATTACAGGAAATGGTACAGAAAGAGAGGAGGAGAAGAAGTTAGGAACGATGCGATGAAGTGTGCGATAGAGAGAGAGAGAGAGAGAGAGAGAGAGCAAGTGAGAATGAAAACTGTACCGACAGAAAGAGAAGAGGAATAGAAGAAAGCGAAGATTGAGATGCTGCTATTGTGTTGGCTTTCAAACCCATGCGTTTTCAATCAGGCTTCATTTTAAACCCGACATGATGCAACAGTGTGAAAGATGCCCTGTACCCTGGAGTGCGTAGAAAAGCGACTGTCCTTCGCTGAACCCGTGCAATTCAGCCTTATTTTCCCAACCCCAATCTCCAGCACCACCCCCACCCCATAAAAAAAAGAGAAAGCCCGAAGGTTTTAAATGTCGCCATTGTTGACAAAGCATAGCTGTGAACTGCTCTCTTTCTCTCTCTCTATCGCAGCTGAGCATGACTGCTCTCTCTCTCTCTCTCTCTCTCTCTCTCTCTCTCTCTCTCTCCAAAGCTATAGAAAGATAAAAGGACTATCTGAGATCTGTTTCCAGGTGAATACATCTACAGTGTCTCACTTATAAAGCCAAAAGATGGTGAAAGGAGATGGTAGAGTCTGGCTGACTCGGAGAGATGTATGGAGAGAGAGAAACCTAGAGATATACTGTAGTTACGACCTACTGAGTGTCGGAGCAACGGCGAGAGCGATAAGACGTGCAGACAAGATACAGAAAGGATCTGATTACAGGGAGAACAGAAGTCTTAAATATAAGGTTAAATATAAAACACATAGAACTCAGAGCTCAGAGAGAGAGAAAGAGAGAGAGAGAGAGAGAGAGAGAGAGAGAGAGAGAGAGAGAGAGAGAGAGAGAGAGAGAGAGAGGAAAACAGAGCAGAGGAGCAAGCAGGTGGGGGGATGAGGAGCAAGAGAGAGAGAGAGAGAGTGAGAGAGAACAGATAACACTAAGTGAGTTAAATTTGGTAGATGGCCTCCGATGGTTAAAGGAACACATCCAATCAGAGCACTAGATCTGTTTAAGATTCAAACCGGTAGTGAAAGTCGTGTCTTGTGACTAATGCAGTGACATTTTTCTCATGTTCATTGGGAAACGTGAGTCTTTTTTGTGCACATCCTTATCATCATCCTGCACCTGTGTTTCCGAGCGCAGTTCCAGTTGCGTCCTGCAGGGGCTGCTGTGACTCTTGCTTGCAACAGGCTGCCTTTCTCCGGCTCACGTTTCCTCCTTCACATGCACTCTGTATGTGAATCCGGCCTGATGCACGAGTGGGCCGTGTATCCGAGCTTTTACCACTTCGCTGATCGCCCATCGACTGACACGCATTAGAGCTCACACTTGATTAGAAAAAAAGCATTTTCACAAAAACTGTGATTTAAGTGTAATCTCAGAGATTAGAAAGGGTAGATGGATAAAGGGGGAGGAGCTGGATGATGTAATGTAATGTAATGTAATGTAATGCGCAGGCGTGTTTGGGTTTGAGAAGCCCTTCAGGAGTGTGTGACTGCTTTCCCTTTTAGTCAATCCGTCAATTAATCTGTCCCTGCCTCCTGCTCGAGCATTAATCAATCCATCCATTAGGCCACCCGCTCATCCGCCCAGTGCCACAAAATAGTCCACTTGTCCAAAGACATGAGCAGATCAGTGGATCCGTTCATGCTGAGTGAGTTGAGTCTGAATAATCTCTCTCTCTCTAGTGAAGAGACTTCACAAAACAGTGAGCAAAGTGTGTACTGAGACAAGCAATTAGAGTCTGACACAGGGGAAAGTGCGATGGAGTAAAAAAAAAAAAAAAAAACAAAACCTAACACACTTGGAAAGTGTGTGTTAGCTGCTGTAAGGCATTAGTACCAGCAATTGTTTGCACAGATATCAGGTCAACTAGAGGTCTGTGAGCTGTGGAGACAGTCGCAGAGGTGCTAATATAAAAGACCTTTATTCCCCAACAGCTGTGTGAGAGCCACATGAGCAAGGTGAGAAGGACACGGAACATGTTAGAACAATGGTGTGTGTTTGTGTGTAAACAATTTGAAATGAAAAGGAAACGTATCCAAGCGAGTATGATTAGCAGTTATGAGTTGTTTAGAATGTGCACATGTAGAGCCTCGCCCATGTGTGAAACGCTCCTCCTATGCCGGTCAGGGAGCGAGTGTGAAATCCAATCGCGTTATATTTATAATGGCAAAACGTCTCGAGGGCTGTTGCCAGCGTCCCATATGGTCCCCCGGCCTGCAGCCCGCTAATGGAGCGTCTGAATGAAATGGAGAAACGAGGAATAAGAAAAAGCATCTCCCCCTCAGTATACGGCAGCTTGATAGGAAATGGGTATACCGAGTTAATTATGCATTGCGCAACATGATCCAATCCATTTGCATCATTAGACATTATGTACACCTTCCTTCACCCAAAATGCCTTTGTGAGAACTGACCCCTGGGTGCATTAAGATGGCTGAGGCAGCACAAGCTGAGAAACATGAGAGGCCGTGCTGATGTGGAAAGTGCTCTGTGAGTGAGAGCCTGTGATTGAAAACAGCTAAAGTAAAGACGTAGAGCACAGACACGGACATGCGTGCACACGAAGTTTAACCCAATGTGTGCAGGAGATGCAGCCGGCTGCACACGAGCCATCTTCCTTTTTCCTGCCGGCGTCCTTAAGTTTGTACCTGTGCTATCTGGTGCGTATCAGTTAACAGCATGTGATTCTTATCAGGAGGATAAATCTGCCAAAGGGGCTGTGCCTTCAGGAGAGCAAGGGCAGGCTAGGACATCTTTAGAGTGCTCTTTAAATTCCTAAACTTTGCCATTTACTGTCCATGGTGCACCACTTGTGGATTTCTTCCACCCTTTTGTTGGAAAGTTAAAGGTCAGATCTACCAATGCAGAGGTCATGGACGAATGGTTGAGCGCACTGATCTACCCGAGGCACCCGGCAAAAGAAAGATGCATAATCTAAAATTCCTTGTGGCTGTCAGCTAAGCCTGAACGCTGTTCCTGACATGTTAAAACCCCCAAGGGGTAGTAAAAAAACAAAATAAAGCAAAAAAAACGACCAAACAACAACAAGAAAAACAGGCCTTCTGCTTGATAATTAGCTCAGCACCAAAGGGACAGCCTGACTTTGGACAAGAGCACGGACAGAAAGGCCTTTCACAAGGACGCAAGAATAATTCTTCATGTTCTTTCATGCATGATTTGTTCTGTCTTTTCACTCCCAAATGCTCTTTGCCTCATCAGTCACCTCTCAGAACCTGTCCCTCGAGGTCAGACGGCAGACGGCAGACGGCTTTGACCGATTCTAAACCTGGAATTAAGGTGAGCCTTCTGGAGTGATAAATTCATCGTCAAACTTATCTGGGAAAGCAAGAGAGCCACTCTATCTCTGGACATTAGAATTCAAGCCCAGCCTTCTCACAGATGTGCATTATCTATGACAGGTCTGAGAGTGAGGTGGGGTGAAAGAAGGTCACGCCAAGGGGAGAGAAAAAGAGAAAAGATCAACTATGATCTGCCTAAGATGTGCGCAAATAATGGAAATCTGACGTGTGTCTCTCCACATGAAATGTCTTTCCTTCCCTCAGATCCAGACATGCCTGCTGATGTCCGGCTGAGTGACAGTCCGGTATTCTGAGGATGCCCTTACTAGAGTAGTGTGTGCTGCCCGTTTCTGACAGGAGCGGAAGGGTGGAGATTGGCGGAGCGATGGGAGAACCCTGGCTTCTGCCTTTCTCTTTAACTGCTTGGCAGTCTGCACTTGATTAGAGTGAATCTCTGCTCAGCGTGGAGCTCCTGGGCCCTGTCAGGAGAGATGGCTCTTCAGTAATGGTGTCTGACAGGCTGAGGAGAGCCGCACGGGGGTGACACATATGCTACTATCCGGGGGAAAGGCTCTCACTGGAGTTAGTGCTACAGCAACCCCTCGGCGCTCTTGTCCTCATTTAAAAGGCAAATAGCTTTCCAGAGTTTCCTGCCTGTAAGCCGAACAGACCCGGGTAAAGTCCGAGAGAAAAATATGATCCTCAGACACATCCGAGATACGGACGAATAACAGGTGCACCAGATTCTCATTCAGCTCACGCAAAATCTAGTCCACTTACTAATCTGTGAGAAGTGCCTCCCTGATTTTAATTGCTGCATTTGTAATGCATCGGTGGAAGTTAACCTTTCATGGACTATGCAGTGATATCCTGCAGGGACCTCTCGGCACAATCGTGGCCGTTCATCTTAAGCTACAGCTATTAGGAGGGGCGTTGAGGGGTGAAAAATATATCGGCAGAAAAGTGGTAGAAAAAAAAAAACAAGGAAACTATAAAACATGCTGAGAAAGGGAAAGTACTGTAGTAGGCTGAGAAAGACATGTGGATATGCTGTAGCTGAGGGAGGTAAAGCCCAGACGTCTCAAATGTGTCGGGATCTTGAAAAGACACAGCAGCTCCTTTCTGTTCAGATATCAGTGCAAAAAGTTATGACACAAATAGGAGCTGCTTATAGGGTAATGGTAGTCCCCAGGCACCCATTCAGCTGCGATGGCACCAGGGAATAGAGCTCTGGCTTTAAACCTGCACTTTGCACAGTAAGGCCATAACGCTCATAGATAAAGGAATCAGAAGTACATGCAAATATATGAAAAAAGGGCTTCATGATGATGCGCCTCATCATGGCATAGTTCTGTAGAGAAGCTTGTTAAGATGGCCAGCTTTGCTTTCGGGTTAGAACTCCCGTACTGTAGTTATCGTTAATGAAGCCACATCCGTCGTAAACAGGAAGGCCTGCGGTATGTCACCTGGCGCGACGGCAGTAGGAATAGTCGTATATCAAGCAGACAAGCAGAGGGGGGAAAAAAAAGAGTATGAATGGCAGCCAAGAAAAGAGAGTGAGCGAGAGAGTGCAAAAATTGATCAGTCATGCTAGACAGAGGGCAAAGACCACGCAACACAAAGAGAAGTGACGGACGTGCAGTCAAGGCTCAGATAGAGGTACAAAGAGGCCGAACCGAGTCCAAACGATGCACTGCAGACACAGTGCAACCGTGAAGCAAGAGCAAAACGAGAGCAAGACAGGCGAATGATGGAGCATGTTAAAAGTCGAGACAAGAATCACAACAAAGGGAGTCATCACGATCGTACAAGCACCAACCCAGCAGGCATTAACTAGGTGTGACAAAACGCCTCATCATCTCATCGCACAAACCAGAACAGAAATGGTGCAAAAGTGAAGCTGGATGCGGCAACATTTCCAAATCAATTAACGCTCTGTTTCTCTAATATCGGAAACTTGTAAAGGCACAGACTTGCCATGATGCAACACAACTTGATCAATACACTAACAGCTGCAGCACAATCCCACTTCCCTGCCAGACTCGTCTTCCCTTTTATCCTCCCATATGCAATTATGGGCCAGCGTTCAGGCTACGATCATACAGTATATCTCTGTATAGAATTATGGTTCTTAATATGCATGAGTGTCAATACATGTGAATGTACTGTCACTTGCTCATACTCCAATTAAAATATTCAGCCTACGCTCTAAAAGCAAATCTGTGTCATATTGCTTGATTAATAACGGTGAAAGGGTGTTTTGCTTCCAGGTTGTGACGGCTGTGCTAATTTGTACCTGTATCATAAAACTGAGGGTTATTAATACTGCAGGATTGAGGACAAGGTAACAAAGAAATCACACAATCTTAATGAATAATCAGAGACCTTTACTGGACTTTACCTCTCTCTCTTTGTCTCTCTCTCTCTCTCTCTCTCTCTCTCTCTCTCTCTCTCTCTCTCTCTCTCTCTCTCTCTCTCTGCTCAGTCTCCTCACCTGCTCATTTATGCAGTTAACTAATCAGCCAGGTGACACCTGACAGCAGCACAATGCAGAACATCATGCAGATACATGTCAGTCTCCAAGACAATGACCAGACTGCATTGCGGTGACAGGAAGTCTATAGCAATTCAAATAAATAGCAGAAATGCATCTCAGAACGTACCTTGAGCTACAACGTAAGAAAATAGAATCTGAGATTCTGTATCATGGACACAGACCCGAACCAAACCGGACAACTGAAGACAAGAAAAAGACCTGATTTATTTTTACACATTGCCAAACGTCATAAACAAGCAGGTGTACAGGTGTTGCTAATAAAGTGGTTGATAAGTGTTTATTACAGTATACATTAACATAAGGGGGATTTATAAAGATTTATAACCACACGCTCCGGTGTCACCCAGATGAGAATGGGTTCCCGTTTGAGTCTGGATCTTCTCAAGGTTATAATTTTATGTAATAATTATTATTAGAAATAATATTATTAAAAACAATAATCATACTACTACTACTACTACTACTACTACTACTACTACTACTACTAATAATAATAATAATAAAATAATAATAATTGTAATATAATTGTTATTGTTGTTATTGTTATTAATTATTGTTTGTGGTGATATATTATATTATATTATATTATATTATATTATATTATATTATATTATATTATATTATATTATAGTGTGTGATTGCATTTTCATTGCAAATCAATCAATCAATCAATCAATCAATCAATCAATCTATCTATCTATCTATCTATCTATCTATCTATCTATCTATCTATCTATCTATCTATCTATCTATCTATCTATCACCTTACCTACGTATTCCTCTGTGCACCACATACAGTACAGTACCCACAAACAGAGCATTGCACAAGGCAGAAAGGAGGCCATTACAGAGACACTAGCAGCCATAAAAGACCGAGCTGAAGCGAGCGTGACACTGGGTGCGATGCGGCAGGCGCCTGAAAGGCCTGGGTGTGAGGTGAATAAACTTCGCCGAGCAGTCATGAGGAGTTGAATGACCTCTATTCATCCCCTGAGATCAAACCCACTTCCCCTCTTCCCAGCAAGCTGAAGCTTTCACTACCTCCCCTGTTTTCGCTAACCCTCTTCCCTTCAGGCTCCGACTCTGACACAGCCCTTAAGAGGATCCTCCTTTGATGAATTACTCCACTTAATGGAATAAAGACATGGGCTATGATTCGGTTTAAGCTCTCTGACGTCAAGCCTTTCTCAGCTTCAGTACGTGAACTCGGCAGCCCGGGGTAACTGCGAGAGACTGCGTTCAGCCCTTCAGGAGGTAACAAGCTCCAAAATCGAAACAATGTGACCCACTGTTGCCTAAAAACACAACGGCCTGTGCCCTGGGGCCAGAGTCCTATTTAGTCTGCTTTAAAAGAGAAATATAGAAAGAGAAAGAAAGAGAGAGCCTGGAATGGCAACATTATTTATCCCTACCAAGGAAACTAATGATGCCTTGTGAGCTGGGATAAAAATAACTAGAGTCATTTGGTGTCGGTCTGCTCAGTGCTTTGGATGCGCTGTAATCCATTTTCATTTAGACTAAACTCGAATAGATTAGTAAGGATGTCTCTCGTACTCTTCCCTCTTTTTCTTGTTCCTCTTGCACTCGCTCCTTTTACATTCTACAGTCGAACGAAAGCCGGCTAAACTGGATAAGAGCACTTCGTAGCTCCCTTCCTTCGGACAGAACAGCAGCCTGTCAAAGACAAAGTCGGTTTAAAATGCACGTGAATTTATAACAAGCAACCGGGGTGTCATGGCATGCTGTAGTTTTTTAAATTTGCCAACATTTGCTCTGAAAAAGGAGCACAAAAAGAACAGACCGATCCACGTCACACATGGACGAAGGATGACAACGAAAATCATCAGATTTTTTTTTTTTGGAAACATCAAAAAGCACCGTAATTGACCTGAATATCACTCACAGTCATTTAAGTGGGTGTCTGCCGGAGGAGGACGTCCTGCTTCTTCTGTTTTAACGGCTTTATAAGAGTTTTCAGTCAGCAGAGAAATAAATACTTTCAGGTGAGACTGGTTTATTTAGAATGCTGTAAACAGCCGGTGTTTGAGGCTGATCCCAGGCCACAAAATAATAACTTGTCTGATTGCTTGCAGATGGCTTGGTCTGTTCAGTTTACTGTGAGCCAGGTCAAAAAAACAAAACAAAACACACACACACACACACACACACACACACACACACACACACACACACACACACACACACACACACACACACACACACACACACACACACACAGAGAAAAACAGCAACTCTCACCTTGAAGTCACAGATGCAGGTTATAATATCCCCGATTCTGAGACACTCGCCATCAAACTTGCAAGTGTTTGTGTCACACAAGAAGAGATCTGTATCCCGGTCATCATCACCTGCAGAAAACACACACACACAAACGCACACACTTAGATATCTACCTCAATAGCATTATGTGGATCATGAATAATTCATGTTTATTTAAATATTGTCTGTCTGATAGACAGAAAAACAATCTATATCATGGTATAGTTAAAATCACTGAAGCGCAACTTGCAACCGACTGCGACTGCTGAAGAGTTCAAAAATAAATAAATAAAACCAGCAGACCGTCACGTTCTTATAGCCCTGTTGAGTACGTTACGTGTAAGAACTAAAAGGAACTAAAAAGAAGTTTAAAGTTAGTGTGATAAGGTAACACAACGCTCCACCGTTATGTATACACCGCTTCATCAGCCTGTTTTGTGCTCATAAATAAAAATAAACACTGTATCACACTGTTTGTGATGGGCTCCAACACCTCCTCCATACATACTCACACAATCTGCTCCGAGGGAAGACCGGCGCGGCGAACACAGCATAACGGCAAGCCCAGAGCGCATTTCCTGCATTTTTTTTTTTTTTGGTAAGTTTGCTCATCGCACTGTTATTAATAATATATTTATATTACACACAGTATCGACTTGTTCTTTTTGTAGACGTGTAGGCGTGCGTTTTGTTAATAAATGATTATTATTGTGATTATTATTATTGAGCTAATGCTTCTGGACTGGCCACATATTCATTAGTGTTTCGACATCAATACGCGACTGAAAGGATCTCTCTGTAACACCTCGGAGGTTCCGCGTGACCATGAGACGACTCGGAGCGGAGACCGATTCAATTTCGAATTCGATTCACATTACTTGTACAGCTCTTTTAACAATTTATCTCTAACATCTGATCATCAACACCTAATGATCGAGCCTGAGGTGATGGTGGTGAGGAAAAACTCCCTGAGATGATATGAGGAAGAAACCTTGAGAGGAACCAGATTTAGTGAACCTCATCCTCATTTAGGTGACACTGGACAGGAAATAATGTCAATGTCAATAATGTCCTTTCTACAACGGTTTATAAATGTGCAACCGAGAGCTCCTGAGGAACTAATGGGATTAGATGAAGAGAAATATGAAGAAATTTGAAGAAATATGAAGAAATTCTATTTCAATTTATGTCTTTAATTCTGGAGCATCCTGGTCCCGAAGTCCTGCATTTTGTAGTGTTATTACTGCTCTGATCAGGTTGTTCTGATTGCATGTTAGTTCTAAAATATACACAATGAGGACGGTGCGTTTGGGGTTCAATTATTTCCTGACAATTTTTTCCCATTATGCTAGAAATGAATGCGGTATTCAGTAGAGATTGCAATTTTTTAAAATGACCAACAATTTTCCACAGATTTGGGCCCAGATGTGCCGTGTGACATCATCACGACGAAGCCAAATTCTTCCACTCGTGTGTGTGGCACATGGGTACAGCTACAGAATTACATACACACAACATATTTAATATGTAAATGGAAAATTGACTTGAATTGAATCGTGTCTTCATTGTAAAGAGTTCCAAATCCCGTGCTTGGTTTAATTTTACCAGTTCAAATAGTTTCCCTCAAAACAAGCATCTAAAAATGTACAAAAATAAACAATCACAAAAATCTTTCCAAAATCCTGGAGGGGGGGCACGGTGGCTTAGTGGTTAGCACCTTAGTGGTTAGCACGTTTGCCTCACACCTCCAGGGTTGGGGGTTCGATTCTCGCTTCCGCCTTGTGTGTGTGGAGTTTACATGTTCTCCCCGTGCCTCGGGGGTTTCCTCCGGGTACTCCGGTTTCCTCCCCCAGTCCAAAGACATGCATGGTAGGTTGATTGGCATCTCTGGAAAATTGTCCGTAGTGTGTGAGTGTGTGAGAGTGTGTGTGTGTGCCCTGCGATGGGTTGGCACTCCGTCCAGGGTGTATCCTGCCTTGATGCCCGATGACACCTGAGATAGGCACAGGCTCCCCGTGACCCAAGGTAGTTCGGATAAAGCGGTAGAAAATGAATGAATGAATGAATGAATCCTGGAGGGATCGAAATATGATACAACGATATGCAAAATACTGAACTGTCCAGAATTAACCATTGTTCTCATGCTGATTTCAAGGACAAACTTCGTCACAAAGCAGCTTTACGTGAATCTAAAAATTCAGGATAGAAATTATGAACGTAAATTTATCCTAAACTGAAGATGACGAAACATTCTTGAGAGGATCCAGACTAAGAAGGGATCCCATAGTGTGTGATTTTCTTTAACTGTGTACTAAATAATCAGCAAGTGCAAAAGTTGAACCAGGAGATTTATTCTAGTAATAAAATAAAGTGTGTTTTGTTGGAATATGATAGAATGCAAAACAAGTGTTTTTTAGTCCAAGGTTCAATCTCCTTGGTCTCCTAATATTGTGTATCTCCATGTGGGCCGTCCTCAGCAGCAAGCTCTTTAGAATCTGCTTACTTGCCATGACTACGCTTTGTTGAAAGAAAATTCCCTGTACAAAGCGAGACAAGCCTCTCGCCGGGGCGTTTTAGTGGCACGTGGGTACGCTGTGATCCACTTCTTGGAGCGCTGGCCTCAATTCCCTCTTCATCTCAGCACATATGCTGAGTGTCTGTCTGTGTGTGAGATTCACTTTTTGCTGACAGAATCACAATGGTTTGGAGACTCTGCAGCGTTTCTGAGCGTGATGTGAGCTGTCCATGAATCGGTTCTGTTTTATGGCCTTAAACCAGAGTCAAACCGAAACGCGACGGTGAGGCAGCCTGTAAAATAATCCTCAGAGAAACACAGCAGCGTGAGCCGCATGGCGCGGGATGCCGGCGGACTTTGTAATCTTTTCTGATTACAAGGAGAAAAAAATACGATTTGTATTCTTTAATGTGTGACATTTATGTGTGACATTGCACTGCGTCTAATGCTTCATGATGGGTCTCGTATTACTCTCATATATTCAAATTCAAACTTATATATATCATCGTAATGGGTTCGTGCTGCGACAAGGAATTGTTTTCCCTCCTTGGGATATTTGATGTCGAAGCACATTAGCTTACAGCAAGGATTATATATATATATATATATGTATGTATATATGTATACATATATACATATATGTATGTATATATATATATATATATATATATATATATATATATATATATATATATATATATATACATATACACACACACACACACACACACACACACACACACACACACACACACACATATATCTATATATTTTTTTCCCTCACCATTCCCCAGGCTCGTCTCACATTGTCGATTTTGAAAAAGCTGATAATACTTAAGACTCCAGCTTCGAGGGCCGGCCCTGAAGTGGCCTTACGTAACAGGCACGCCTCATTTACATGCCAATTAAAGCAATTATCCACAGACCTCGGAAACCGCTTGGGGGGAAACAAGCCGAGCCGAGCCGAGCCTCAGAGAGCCAGGAAGGGCAGAGGTGTAGTCGGGCTGCAGAAATGAGGCATGGCGTGGTGTAATCTGGGTCCTCCTGATTTAAGCATCTGCCTCTTGATTACATTCTGAATAGATTAAATACGATCATAAATCTGCACAACCAGATCGGATAACGTTTTTTTTTTTTTTTTATTGCTTTGCTTTAGTATCGATTATTTGGTGAAAATGTAATATTAATTCATCTGCAGTAAATCTACATCAAAGCAACACCGCATGCTGTACTCATTAGATTTTGCCTTGACGTGACTCTACATGACCTAATTACTAAAAAAAAGCTTCACAATTAATCAGACGCCTCTTATTATGAATATATGCGGCTCATAAAAAAAGGTTTTTAGCAGCAGAATTTTTTTGCCATCTGTTTAGTAGGAAAAAATCCATCGCAGTTTAGTTCTGCTGCGTTCGTGGTCCTAATGATGTCGTTTCCCACCTCAACCACTGCTCGATGTCCTCGAAAGCACGTCTTTTGTTTGCTCTTTTAGAGAATGTAAAGCTCATAAACAGCTACTTCATGTGCACTTTTACACTTCCAGCCCTGATTGGCTGGTGGAAACATCAACAAATTATATGTAGTTATTCACAGAGCCTTGTGTGATACGTGCATCATGATGTTTAGATGACAATGATGATGATGATGATGATGATGATGATGATGATGATGCACAGTTAATGTAACACAAACATCCCAGTTTTTATTTTATCACATCATGTTGTGATATGATAACAGTCTCGGCAACCTCACCTTGGACCGTCTTGTAGTTTATTTAGCTATTCCCTCAGGCCATGTTGTATTTTAGTCCTTCTACATGCCCTCAAATACATTTATCACAGTGACAGAAATCACAAGTCCTCAAGGAACCTAATACAGTGTGATGTTTACAGACAGATACTAAACGCATGGCTTGGGATACCCTACCATGCCATATGGCTTGGGATTCCTCAGAGTTGCCAAAGAGCTGAAAGACCTTTATCTATCTATCTATCTATCTATCTATCTATCTATCTATCTATCTATCTATCTATCTATCTATCTATCTATCTATCTATCTATCTATCTATCTATCTATCTATCTATCTATCCATGATCAGAAGAACTGCAACCATGGATCATCTTCCAGCACGATGGAGAACCGCCACATTGATCAGTCTGCGAGTCCCTGAATCAGATGTTCACAAAAATTTGTTTGTACGTGAAGGTGACATTCTTTTGACATCACGCCTTGCCATTTCCTTTGTCACGGATGACATGTCATGCCGCAGATGCTGATGAAATGTAAAACTTTACAATCGAGTCATGTCTCTCTTCACAACCACAAATCTCTCTTTATTCACTTAACATTACTAAAAGTAACTTAACAGTTTTGAAAGGTTTTTTTTCTGATGTGATGTGATACATTTTCAAGGCATTAAAGGTGGGGTCTCTGTTGTTTGAGACATGCTTCAGAAAACTGAGTCGGGCCGCCAAACAAAACCAAATACAAAACTAACGTCTAGCCAGTGGGCTGAAAGGGGCGTGTCTTGTCAATATGCGGCGGAGAGAGTGTTCAGTGCGCATTTGTGACATTAGCAGAAAGCGGTTTTAACATTGACATGGAGGATAAGAACAAAGAAAGAAAGCGAAGAAAGACTTACGATAAGGCAAGAAGTAGGACGTGTTAATATAGGATCGGCTTTCCAGCGCTGGAGAGAACTGAAGGAGCAGGAAGTTGGCCACATATTCACAGGTTGGAGTTTCCCGAGTCAATAACTCCTGAGCTAAACGCTGTTACTACACAAATAACACCTCTTTTCTGTCGTAGTAATGTAGAGAGGCAGCTACAACCGCGTTTTGTGTAGTAACAGCGTTTAGCTCAGGAGTTATTGACTCGGGAAACTCCGACCTGTGAATATGTTGCGGACTTTACTTAAGACGCCGAAGCACTTTTTTCCTTCTCGATAGGTGAGTAACGTTGGTTTAGCTTTGTTACACAGAACTAATATATGCCTTTGTCCTTTACATGATTATGCTTGTGTGGCATTTTTGCTTGTTTGTTTATCTGCAATCGTATTGTTCTTCCCTTCAGCTATGATAAAGACACATTTCTTTCCATTAGTTGCCTGGGTTACGCATGTATGTGTGGGCGGAGCTATCAATACAGGGGTGGGACATGTGTGGGTTAGGGACGTGTTTGTTTTGGTGATTTCACATTGGCTTTCAAACAACGGAGACCCCACCTTTCAGGACACTTTCGTTAAGTCATCATTCAACTCTAGATTCAAGATCCCCAAATGAAACTAAAATCTTTCAGATATCTATTTCTTTCTTTTAATAAATCTGATCTCTGATGTATGATGAAATTTTCTTTTGAAGCGTTTCTCAGATTTTACATCCTACTGTGTCTATCGGCGTTTAAGTTTGAGAGTCAGTGAAAATAAATCACTGAAATATTAGTGAGAGAGTAAAACTTCAAGCTAACAGGCACATCTTTTAATTATGCAGCTATAAAACGAGTGCATTACAGTATGTTCTCACGTCGCTATGGTAACTGAGACCACCTCATTTATGGAGTTCAATTTTCCCACGTATCACAAAAAAAATTCTTCCCTCTATTCATCTTTATACTAAGAACTTTTTAACAACTTAACATCGATAATATGATTATATGCGACACTAATCTAATTTAATACATACATGAATTACAATTACAGCTTATTACTGTACAATTTACGCTTTTTTTAAAAAGTAATATACTTCAGCCACCTATTCCATTAATTAGTACAGAACTTTTTTTTTCTGTGTACATATAATATAATATTTAAAAAAAAAAAAATCAGTCAGTTTACAGAAATGGTGCAAGTGTTGTTTTTTTTTTATCTATTTACAGGATTTCTTCCTAAGACACATAAACGGCGATGTGTGTGTATGAAGCTCGTTTAAAGCCAAGTCTTCCACATGTGTTCAGCAAACTGTTGGAAGCAAACATCCCTCAGGAAACCAGGTGAACTCCGAGAAACACACATCACGAAGGAAGCTACGATGCTTCACATCATCAGAGATTCTTCAATCAAACCCAAACACAGACATTCAGATCACGGCATCCTCTCGATATTTAGATCTTACTTCCTTTTCTAACAAGTGGAGACAGTGATTATATTATACAGTAAGGTGCAAATGAGGAGAGTCGTTTTGCCTGAAAAACGGAAATGTAAGAAGCGCTAACTGTCTCACTTAGAAATTAAAAGCGTCAAAGTGCGGAAATAAATCCCGGGTTCAGATTGTATTAAAAAAAAAAGATGAAATGTTTAACTAAAATTAATAGTCTGAAAATATTCTATAACTCATTCACAGGATTCCCAGTTTTTACTTTCATTTATAGAGACGTTCCAGTTCCCCTTCGTGTGTGCCGCTTTCGGAACCCAAAGAGAAGAGCTCCCCCAGGATCCCAAGGCACCTAGAGATGTTCCAGCTCTGATTGGATTCCACTTCATGAGGATTTCGAACATTGGAAGAGAAGATGCCAACCCCATGAGGACTTTGAGGAGAACAACCTTGTTGTGTC
>NC_062523.1:27791317-27843817 GCF_022655615.1 Tachysurus fulvidraco
TTTTTTTGTTTGGCTGTTCACGTTACCTTTTAAAATGTGGCTTATATCAGATACCAATGTGAACTGTTTGCTGTTTCGAACTGACCCGCATGCGCAAACGAACAATAACAATGACGTCACACGCAGCACGCCGTTGCGCTAAAGTTGGCGAGGTTATGGAGGAAGTAAGCATTTTCGCTTTCCTTTCTAAATGTTTATGTAATGGCAGCACAGAGACGCAGTGTTTTGAAAATTTTCGGATGTCGAAAGCCAACTTTTGATTATTTGATCCATTTTGTAGGCGTAGTCACTTTTGTGTGCGGATGTCGATGTAGATTGACGTAAAAGTCGCATCAAATCCGCCTTGGGTGTTCACACTGTGGCCACATTGGAAAAAATCCGATTTGGGACTGATTCAGGACCTCATATGGAAGTGGTCTGAATCTGATTTGAAAAAAATCAGATCTTGGCCAGATTTGAGTGTTCACACTATTCCTTAAGAAGTCTGACCTGGTCACTTGACCCCAAAAAAAAAATCAGATTTGGGCCACTTTTACCTGCAGTGTGAACGGGGCTTTAGATGCCATCATGGTGGTATTAGCATTAACATTTCTGTTCTTTATTCATTTAAACGTATGGAAGGACAACATATTCAATGGACAACAATTTTTACAAAATAACTCCCAGTTAAATAAACTCACAGGTAAGACTAGTTGTGGTCACCTCGTGGTTAAGGCGTTGGTTTACCGATCGAAAGGTTGTGAGTTCGAATCCCATATACACCAATTTCTCAGCTGTGTAAAGTGAAATAAAAATGTAAGGCGTTCTGGATAATTGTGAAAAATGCCATAAATGTGTTTAGAATTAAAAAAATTTCACTTGCTTTATATGTGGAAGCACAAAATGGACCTTTATATAGAGCCAAATTGAAGCCATGTACTGTAGGGTTAGAAATTGGGAATTAATTGGTATTGCATTGGACTGCTGTGGATAGAACCACTTTGGACTGCTGTTGACGTAGTCAGGTCGCCTTTGGCAGGAAGAAATAAATGTTAAATTCATGAATTAATCCTTTTGACTATACACCGTTATAAAAAAGACATTTATAATCACACTCTCCTGTGGCACCAGATGAAGATAAGGTTCGCATTTGTGTCTGGTTCCTGTCAAGGTTTCTTCCTCGTTTCGTCTCAGACTTTTCCCTCACCGCCGTCACCTCTGGCTTGTTCATTCATTTCAACATCAATTTCAACTTTAAACTTTGTAAATGTTTACAGTCCTGTAAAGCAGCTTTGATACCGTACAATCCTTAAAAGCTCCATACAAATAAAAGTGAGTCGAATTAAACCTCCGCTGCCTTTTAAGATGCGTCACAAGCGCTGTTGTTAACTATAAATGTTGAATGCTGATTGTTAGGAAATTATTTGTTAGCGCATCTTTAAAGCAAGGCCACAAACCGTGAGCTGCAGTTCCGCTGTATACAGAACGCTAAGCTTGTTGGTCAAGGATCACTTAACATCCACAACAATCCTGACTGGAGTGTGTTTGTTGCACAATGAGCTTCTAACTGATGACAGTAGCACTGATGACTGCACACTGACACAAAGATGGACCTGGGCCTCAAAGAAGAACAGAGCTTCTCGAATGCATTGCACAATACAGTTCATTTTAACTCGGAGAGAGAGAGAGAGAGAGAGAGAGAGAGAGAGAGAGAGAGAGAGAGAGAGAGAGAGAGGGATGCATGCACTTACACTTAATGACAAAATCCTTGCTGTGATACTTTTGGGAATCTACAGCCCTGATATTTGACCTTTAACCCCGTTCGCTGCTTACTGACCAAGGACTCTGCCAGTGGATTAATATTAATGTTGTTTTATAGACAAATAAATCTTCTTCCTCTGTAAAATGATATATAAAAGGAGCCAAGACCATTTTAGACTGAAAAAAATAGCAGTAATTTTACATGGAGTTTATTTTGCACCCAAGTTTTATAAAATATTATGTAGCAAAGATTAAAAAAAATTAAGATTTTTTTTTTTTTGGTATAATTTTGTTTTAGAATTAGAATTTTTTTGGGGACAAAAACAAAAACAAGTCAGAGCATTTCATCCAACATAAATGAATGTGCAGAAAAGTCCATAAAATTGATATCATACCTCCATTTGATGAAATTAAACATTGGGCTTAACCCTGTAAACTTTCCCCACGTAAACATTCACATCAACTTGTTAGCCTGGAATCTGTAGTTTACTGAGTGGGCGTGGCTAAGCGTGAACCAACTATCTAGGTTTGATTCATAAACGTTTCCATTTAAAGTTGTTATGTGAACCTTCCTTTAGAATGAATGAGAATCAGCAGCGTGTCGTGTAATTTATTAGTCGTGGGTAATGTGTGTCAACTCATTCACAGTTACATTTACATCATTTGGTAGACGCCTTTATCCAGAGCTGCGTACGAAAACGACTCATAACTGAATAAAAACTACTATGATTGGAGGGTCACATGACTACAGCTACTATAATTGGAGAGTCAGATGACCACAGCGTCCTCATGCTCTCGCTAACCGTTTTAATAAGCAGAATTGTGTTATTGTGAAAAGCCCAAACAATTGTAAATGAGAGGCTTGTTTTCTAACAGACTTTGTATTCATGGCACGCTGCCTCACCCGTCTTCTGAATGTGGGCCACTTGGGCCACTCGCGTCACTTTGTAAATAGAGTCCAGTCAGTATTAATTTGTTGCACTGCGGCCCATCATGGGGTAATTACAAACACGCCTTCTCGGTTCAAAATCCTGCCTGGAGAAGACAAAGGAAATTACCCAAGGTCATTTATCCCCACAGAGCTTCATTAAGTTCAACTTAATTGGATGGGAACATGTCCAATCTGGCAGCACAACCTGACCAGCTCGCTGTGGATTTCGGAACAACTGAAAATAATGACAGCGTTGTGTAAAAGGATCTGAGAACCGATGCTTATTGATGGGTACGTTTTTGTGCAGCGAAGCTGAACAGCAGAAATGTGATTACAAAAGAGTTCAGCTGCTCAATATGGAGAAATAAATGGAGCTTCCGTTGGAAGCGGAGGATGAGAAAGTTCAACAACGGAACTTTGTCGATTAGCATGACGACTAAGGAATCGTATATTTTTTTGCATAGCGCGAGGACAAAACACCTCAAGTTCTAACAGAAAGTTTGGTCAGGTATACCACATGGTTAAAAGTTTGTGCACCCCTGACGATCACACCTATAGGTCCATCATGTTAAACATCTCATTCCAGATTTATTCCCTTCACTGGTATAATAAGCTCCGGTCTTCTTTCCACTCGATGTTGGAGCGTGTCTGTGTGGATTTGTTTTCATTCAGCTAAAAGCGCATCAGTAAGGTCAGACACTGATGTAAGGGTGAGTGGGGTTTAGTCAGTGTTCCGGTTTATCCTAAAGGTGTTCAGTGGGGTTGAGTTATACACTCCAGGACACTGTGTCCACACCATGTCTTCATGGAGCTCAGGGACTTTCTGCACATGGGGCATTGTCATGCTAGAGCACAGATTGTAGTTCCAGTGTGGTCACTGAACACAACCCATGAACACAAGTGACGTGAGAATCTTCTTACCGGAGAATGCAAACATGATCATATACACCTTAGTCTATATTAAAGCTAGATTTGATAGCATTTTAAACCTTGCTGATTATGTTTTAACCAAAAGAGTGGACTAGGTAGCAGGTTGGAGCGTATGGTCTGAATAATAAATCATTTGTCCACCCCAGATATGATCACATAATAGTGAATCATCGTAGAGTCCCGACTAAGAGATAACATCAAGAAACATAAGAGTTGTCCTGGAGAGTGACAGTTTTATTGTCTTCCTTCAAACAAAGGTTGCTTGTGAGTAGTGCAACAGATTACGCTTCAGAAGATGAACATTGTAGCTATCTGTGAGCAAAAATGAGAGGAAAAATGGCTCTCTAGGTGGGGTGGTGGTATACTTACTCTCTCTCTCTCTCTCTCTCTCTCTCTCTCTCTCTCGCACGCTCTCTCGCTCTCTCTTTCTTTCTCCTGTCATTCACAGTGACGTCTGTGCGCTCATGTAATGGAAAGAGAACAGATAGTTCTGTCCTCCGTGTGTGTGTGTGTGTGTGTGTGTGTGTTAAGCACTCCTGTGAGGCTTCATGAGCAGCAGTCTAAAAAGATATCTTAGCTGATTTCACGTGTCTTACATGAAGTGTGTTCGTTCTCCCTTCTCACGAGCTCATGTGTGATAGCTAGTGGGTGGGAAATGAACCAAAGGACATAAAACGAGTGTCTATTCTAAACAGGAAAGTGAAGTTGTTGTTTTTTTTCCGCCTGAAAATATTTATGCTTCAGTGGCTGCAGAAAACATTTTTAGATTCCTTACGTAACCTTTATGAAAGGCCGCTCGAATGCCATATAGTTCGTCGTGCCTGCAAGTTATATCCATATCCTCCTTTACGCAATATAAAAATGCATTATGATGTTGTCTTCCAGGCTTTCTCCATTATGGCTTCTCAGTTGTGAATGGCCATCATTATGCAAAAAAAAAAAGGAGCCGACAGAGTGATATGTTGCCAAAGCGTGACGAAATGAAGAGAGAGGAAGCTGCTGGTGGGACCATGAGTAAATCCTTGCTGTTCAATAACAAGCGATAATTTGTACTGCAACAACAGGTCAACGTTTCGGACAACGACAATGAATCAGAAAACCTGCGTCGATATCACTGTCAGTAGAATAATGCCCCATCGTCATCAGGCTAACTTTTTCCCCTCTTTTCAATGCCGAGATAAGTTGACGCCGGCTCGTGCACTCTTTTCCCTGCATTGTTTTGTTTTTTTATTCTGATTGCTTGTTGGAAGAGTTTGGAGCCTACAGTGTCAGAGGAGAAGGTTTGGCCGACTGCTGTTACTACGCATATGCCAAACAGCCAGGTATCGAGGGACAGGGTTGATTGTTCTTTCTGCCCGAGGCCACTGTTTCAGCCCCGTGAATAATTAAAAAAAACAAGCTGGCCGCCATCAAATATTTAACAGGTGATGTTTATACACTGCTCTATAAAGCATTATGGCACTTTCTGCCTGAAAAACAGGAAATGCAGTGTCAAGCCCAGGGTTTCTGTCTCACTCAGGAACGTCCACTTTAATTGTTGTGTCAAAGCTGAAAAATGGATTTAGAAACCTAGCATTACAGTAGTAGTGTTCGTGGATTTAACGTCGCGGATTAACATGATAAAATATTAATTATTCAATAACTTCCTTGCATAGCAAATCCGCTGTTTTAGGGCACAAGTACAGTAAATGGAAGAAAATAGACATTTGGGAAAAAAAAGAAAGCAAGAAAATTAGATGATTTTACACTTGAATGTGCTTCTCTCACTAACTTAATTTTGCTTACAATCCAGGAGAATCTTCAGGGACTTACTGCAGCAAACACTCCAGATTCTGCTACTGTAATAGCACAAGCTTGCAAACATTACCACCATATGTTCCCATTCACTAAATCAGGAAGCTGTATTGTGCTTTCTATTGTCTCTGTTAATGAACTCAGAGCTAATCATGTAACACTGACTTTTATGGCTAAATCACAAACACATTCGCTCGACGATTCGTGCCTCGACAGCTGCGAATGCAACATACGGTATACAAACCAAACACAATCTCTGAACAGTAAATCAATAAAGCCCGGGTCAGGAAGCCCGGACCGTTGCTAACCGTCTTCGGAAGCTGTTTCATTGAAAAGGCAACATATAAAAGACGAAAATTTCTATTTGCATCTGTTACGAGAAAAAAAAAAGTAGTTCTCAGATCAGTGATGCAATTAGCAGCTTGCTTTGTCCTCTTCACTGCACATTTCTGTCTTGTAACTGCCATGACTTTAACATTTCTCTGCTTTCTCCTCGCCACCTGGGCCTTTGTTAAGTAATTATAAAGCCTCGATTACGACAAATTAGTCACATCGAGTGAAGCGACTTCTGACCGCGTCTTAGTTATTAGTCTTTTAACTGCCTTGCCTTCAGGCTGGAAGGATGTACGAGGCCTTTTAACTAGTCACCTTTGGTCACACAGCAAAGTGGAATCTACATGCATGATTAAGCCGTGATTGTGCTCAAGTGAGTCGTTAATTAAAAATAAAATCTCTGCTTCAAAATCTATTTTTTGGGAGCCAAAGTATACAAGCGCTATCACAAATCTCTCTATCCAGCTCAAAACATGAAGAATAAAACATGCAGCCTGCTTAAAGCAACACAGGAAATCTGACAGCTATCATTAGTTTTCTGTCACTGCAGTAATCATCATCATCATCATCATCATCATCATCATTGTCGTGACCCACTATCTATTATTTCGCTCTCATAAACTGCTGATCTTATTGACATTTCAGTAACATAAATGTCACAATATAATATACCGATTCCACATGATAGTATTGTATACTTTAAAACATTAATATTTGTGTAAAAGTCATTAGGATGAAGTGATTCTATCCAAGTCTACAGAAAGGATTGAAATGTATAGTACATGCAGCTATGGATAAATAAATCATTTATTTGTTCAGAAATCATATAGACTGCACAGTGAACTTCCGCAGTTTACAGAAATTATGATTAGAGAAATCGTCCACGGATTTTTCTTTTTTTTTGTTGTAACTTCGGGTGAAAATTTTCAGACTAAGTATTAAGACAAATTTACCGACATAATCATAGAAAACTGACTTGTGCTTAATCCTTTGGAAAATAAACATATGAAGAATTTACATATCCAAAAGTAGCCCAAGAGGAATAAACACTAACATATAGCAAATTAGGGCTTTAAACTCACTGGCAGTCCAAGAACAAAATCTACTGTACTTTTTTTTTATTATTTACTGCTATAACACTCGCAAATATATATATTATTTTATTTTTTTTTATTTATTTCACCATGATTCACACACGGTTCTGAAATAAAACATAAGAAAATAAAACAAACAAACAAAAATAGGAATGATTCAAACTTAATAATAATAATAATAATAATAATAATAATAATAATAATAATAATAATAATAATAATAATAATAATAATGTTTCTGTTGGTAAAGTGATATTATTATTATTATTATTATTATTATTATTATTATTATTATTAACAGATGAATTGATGCATGCCATAGCATTCAGTGAGACCAAATAAACAACAACAACAACAAAAAACAACGAATAGAATTAAAATCTTCAGTAATAAAATCGATTTAAAGGTTTAAAATGAAAAGGAGCTCACAGTAATTTAATGAAACAACTGTTATAAACTGTTATACCGGATTTTTTTGTGTTTTTTTAATTGTTTATTAAATTGAAATCAGGAATTGAAAAAAATATCTTGAACAAATCTGTGAATTGCAATCATTAAGGCCTTTAAACTGGCAAAACAGAGCGAGCGTTAAACAGCATCCAGTCAGCACCAAGCCAAAACCCAAACGGCGTTTATGGGCTATAAACCTCCACTCAGGGCAGAATGAACACTGTGACACTACATGTTAGGGGTTGATTGAGAACTCCGGGAGAGTTTAATTCTGTATTTGCGCCTTCAAGCCTGATTTTATGGTTTTACGCAGAGTAACTTGCCCTTAAGTAAAGCCTGAGGCAGTACTGCCCAAACACCACACGTCTGCTTTCTGTTAACAATTCAGTCTAATCATCCTCACTTCTTTCTCAAAGCTCTATACTCTTCATCACTGGTGTATCAAGGCGCACAAGGTTTTCATGTATTTTCCACGTTAGCTCCCCCCCCCCTCTTTTCAGGTGGTGTTAGTGGTGTCAAGTGCCTTCCAGGCTCCGATAAGGCGCACTGTTAGGGCTGTGTCCCAAACCGCATCGTCTACTACTGCGCTCACATTGTGCAGTATGTCAACACTATGGCACATCTGTCTAATATAAACACACTTCAGTTCTATAGAAAAGTAGAAAAGCTTTAAACTTGCATTTGTTTAATTTAAATTTATTTTTTTTACTGAGGAAGAAATTCTACCAAATCTTACAAGCTGGAATGAGATTCATAAGATAGTAAAAGAGAAGAAAGAGAAAGGCAACGTTCCCAACCGCGAACTATGGCACGGAATTGTGTAATATATAGGATGAGCTATTTTTACATCCCCATTGACCATGGAACAAAGTGCAATAACGGATGTTGCTGTAAAGATAATTAGATATTATGGAATTAAAAAGAGAGAGAGAAAGAGAGAATGGTTGTCCCAAGCCAACACAGTTCCATACAGGCACGGGTTAGTGTGTTTCAGACCCGGGTTGTGCAGAAGGGAAGTGCGCGGTTTGGGACGCAGCCTGAGTACCGTGCCGCGCGCTTCAGCTGTGGCGCAGCACTTCCACCCGCTCTGTGTTTATAAACTTTGGCAAGCTTTTGGAAATAAAATAAATGCGTTTCTCACCCGAGCAGTTCCACCCGGTGGGCGTCTGGCAGTCGCTGAGGGAAGAAGGGAAAGCGCGAAGGCGCTGCACGGGGAAGGTAGCGAGGAGTGAGACCACAGCGACCCACAGCCAGTCTCTGGCAGCGCGGCTCCATGAGCGCCGAGGCTCCGCTGTGGCAGAAACCGCTGCGAAACCCATCTCAGTTTTCCCCCCGGTAGACCGACTTAGGCCAACTCACAGGCCGAAACTCTGCCATTTTCCGCGACCCATTAAGCGCTGCCGTTAGTCGCGCGACTGCACCGGATCCACCCGGTACTGAAGAGCACACAGGCGCGAGATGATGGAGAGAAACAGTGGGGGGGAAATTGTGACTATGATGATGATGAGGAGGATAATGAAACACCGGGAAGAGAAGATGCCCAAGAAGTCAAAAATTAAAAGAAAAAAGAAAGACAGCTAAGGAACTGATAAATAGGGCAATAAGGCAATTCCATTTCGCGAGCTGGGTGTAACATCCGCTGAGCTCCGAGATGCGGTTACTTTACTTTCATTCCCGTCGCGCGCTACGCGTTATAACCACAGTGACGCGCCGCGCGCGAGCAGCAGGTTTCCAGTTCGCTCCGGAGGCACGTGGTCTCGCGCAGGGCGGAGTTGCTGGGCTGATTGGCTGAGAGAAAGGCAGAGAGTGAAAGAGAGAGAGAGGATGAGAGAGAGACAGAGAGAGAGAGAGAGAGAGAGAGAGAGAGATGCGAGGAAGCGCGAGGGAATGAGGCGTTAACGCCCAGCTTTTAGACGGGTCGGAGGAATATATCACGAATCCCCAGCTCTGCGTGAATAGACTCCACTATCTGATATATGTTAGATGGTTTTCTGCTCAGCATGGATGTGAAGATAAAGATAAACATTGATCACTTTTATTCGCTGTGCATCTTTTAAATGTTAACGTTATTGTTTATACCTTTAAAAAATGATTTCAAGCACAAAAATAAACCTTAAAAAAAGAAAAAGAAACACTGATGTACTTTGGACCACCTTTTAGAGTAATGATTTAGTGTCAGCTCAGTGGCACAGCAGGTGGCAGAACCATCTCACAACGTTCTTCAGTTTGACCCAGAGCTCAAGTTACTGTCTGAATGAGATCTTACACATGTCCACCTGGGTTTCCTTTGGGTTCTCTGGTTTCCTCTGACTTCTCAAAACATGCAGATTGTTGGATTGTCTACACTGAAGTCACCAAATTACCAGTGTGTTTGCGAGTGACAATTAACCTTTGAATTCCCATCCCTTATGTATTCCCACTTTATGCTCAGTATTCCCAGTATTCCCAGCCATTAAAAGCTAATTTAAAACTGTGTGAATTTATTAAAGATATTAAAAGTTAATTTAAGACGTTTCATCATACAGGTTCATTCAACATTAATTAGAGATTTTAGTTAAGTCATTAATTCATTCTTCAGTAAAATCTTTGGCTAAGCGCGTCCAGGTCCCAGTGGATGTGGATTTTATCCAAGGAACCCTGTCCCAAGGGCATTATCCCACCACAGGACACCACAAACACACACACACACACACACACACACACACACACACACACACACACACACACACACACACACACACACACACACACACACACACACATACACACACATTCACACCTAGGGGACATATTCTTAGACACCTGCTGGCACAGACACACCTCTGAATAGTAGTGGAAACTGGAGAAATCAAAAAGAAACCCTCATGGACACATAAAACTTCACACAGATAGTAACCTGAGCTCCAAGGATTGATCCAGCGACCATGAAGCTCTGAGATAGCACTACTATGCTACTATCACTGTGTCGCCCCCGATCTCAAATTTATTAAATATTATAAAAATGTAATTTAACCCCATCAGCACAACAAAATGTAATTCAATACTCATTGAACACTAAATATGTTTATTCATGTTTATTCAACATATTCTGGTGCTGAATGAGGGATGTGGCCTTATACACATATCCAAGTGTTTATACTGGAAAGGTGGACAGTGAGACAGGACCAGTGTCTGGACTCAGGGCATTTTAATGCAATGGTTCAGTCTAAAATGCTAATGAATAGAAGAATAGACCAATTAGCTGGATGGCATTTACATAACGCTAATTGGTGTCTATTTAGCTTCATTTATTGTTAGTAACATTAGGTAGTATCCACCAATTAGCAGAATGTCTTTTGCATAATGCTAGCTCCCATTCATTGTTAACCAAATTGGGTTAAGCAGTTCCTGTAATAGCACATTGGTCTGGCATGGTGTTTGTGTGTGTGTGTGTGTGTGTGTGTGTGTGTGTGTGTGTGTGTGTGTGTGTGTGTGTGTGTGTGTGTGTGTGTGTGTGTGTGTGTCGAAGTGGGCATGCCGTGAGGCCTGGCAGTGTAATTTAGCCTTGCTAGTTCAAACACAGGCCTGCAGGAATCGATGCGGCTGGAACTTGGATAATTGTGAGGCTTTGAAATAACATAGACAAGAGCTTCCGGTCCTAAAGTTTATAGATTGAAGTATCGCATAGCAGGAGGAATCGGGTTCTTACAAGTCTGGTAAATTGATATGCTTGTGCTTATGAGTGGGCCGGGCAATTGAATAGAAAAAGATCATTATGAAGCAGAACAGATGAGTATGTTTTATTAACTGTCATCACATGTCATTCTGGAAGCTGGAAGTGAAAATACTTCATTGTCCTCATACATACAGTCTAAACAATCCAAACAAAAAGCATATGAAACTGGCTTCGACGGCAATCACGGTCTTGAGTTTAAAGGAAAGTGATGATGGGATCTACAGGGTGGCCTGGAAAAAGGCTCAAATGGTCAAAAGTTGACCTTAGCTGCTCAGAGTATCCTTAATAAAGATACAGTGAAATGCTGTCAGCCAAATGAGAAGTATGTCCCGGTTCTCAGTATTGATATATCACTAGGTGAGAAATACTCACATGACCTCCTGCGTCCTTCTGCCGAGATTCTGGAGCATGGAACTAATTCATACTGCTCTATTCCATAATGCAACGAGACTGGTGCATAAGAGCTGAGTGAAATTGTAAGTGCTATAGGCATTAAACATTGTTCCTTGTGGATAAACCGTACTCGTGTACCCACCCCGAGTGAACTAGAAAAACGTTCAGGCTTTTTGTAATTACTCTGGCATCATAGGTCACATGACAATGGCAACACGGCAGGCATTGCGAGCACACATCGAGTGTACTGTATCAACAGCCGAGCAGTAGCTAAACACGCTGTTTATATTATTATCTATTATAGAGTTCTGGGAATTGCAGTTTATCATCAACTGAATGGACAAAATCACATTCAAAGGTTTTTTAATTGTACTGAAAGATTCTACTGCACCGATTTCTGCATTTCCACCATAGCCTCCAAATGTAAATAAACATTACTGACACGTTTGAATAAGTTTTTCTAAAAAAAAACTAAAAAAAAACTTTGAAATCCTAGAGAGACTGAAATGGCACCATTGTGCTAAGTGGGTCACTCACTCATTTCCTATTGCTTATCCGGACTTCTCGGGTCACGGGGAGCCTGTGCCTATCTCAGGCGTCATCGGGCATCGAGGCAGGATACACCCTGGACGGAGTGCCAACCCATCACAGGGCACACACACACTCTCATTCACTCACACACTCACACACTACGGGCAATTTTCCAGAGATGCCAATCACCCTACCATACATGTCTTTGGACCGGGGGAGGAAACCGGACTACCCAGAGGAAACCCCCGAGGCACGGGGAGAACATGCAAACTCCACACACACAAGGCGGAGGCAGGAATCGAACCCCCAACCCTGGAGGTGTGAGGCGAACGTGCTAACCACTAAGCCACCGTGCCCCCTGCTCGGGTTCTTATAAAACTAATTTAAAATTAATATTTTTCATGTTTAAAAAAAAAAAAATTTTCAAGCTCATGTCCATTTCACCTAGATAGCAGATTTAGAAACCTTGAGCTCAGTCTGTTTTTGCTAAATATGGTCTTATCCTCTTTGCTACAATATGTTTAAAAAGCACCTAAATTAAATAATATCCACTTTACGTTGCTAAATTCTATTTATCATTTCGTTAAGTAAGGATGTCAAAGTACATTTTCTGAGGAAAACAAAATACATTTTTGTCTTACAGAGACAGGCTTTTCCCAAGCGTCCACATACATAATGTGTCAAATATGTAAAGATTTATTTTTTTCACTTGAGACAAACAACACATAAAAAAAACAAGGTATCAAAGTAACACGCTGCCAGCATCATTAAAGCTTTCAGATAAAATCTCACACCTTGTATTATGTGTCTTTCATGGAGCATTTCTCATGTTCTGTATACCATTTGCATGATATCTATTCTACCCATAAGTGACTATTTAAAACACAACCCCTATTAGTAGCACATATAATCTGCTGCACACAGTATCTAGCACTCTTAATGCTTTTTTTTTTTTGATAGTGCAACTAATATGCTACAAAATGGGATGTGAAAGTATTGAATGACAATGTGTTAATGTCTGCATCTGTAGGAGGAAAACAGCCATTTCACAAGTGTACTCAATTTGTGGATGTGTTAGTGCTTTATCAGGAATGAATCACTGTTGATGTGGGTGTGATAGAGAAAGCGCGACACATCCTTCAATTATTTGTACGTGTATTTATTTTCGTAAGGAAGTCAGAGAAGTTATGATGTCCGCCAAGTTGTCTCTTTTGGGGACTTGAGCAAAGCCCTTAACACTCAGCTGATCATTTGTATTAAATGAGATAATTGTAGGCCACTTTGGAGAAAGCTTTGGAGAAGACCAACAGTACAAGAAAGAGAGTAGTCTACCGCTCTCTTAGAAAGATTTGTTACATTCAAAATGGGTTTTATAGAACCAACAATAACATGACAGTATATTGGTCAGCAAGGCAAGGTAATTACCAGTGATACCAGTGGATCTCTAACAGGTAAGTAGTTGGATTTGACATTTAAATTGTCCCCCAATCACCCACACTACTCACCATACTGTATTGTAGAAGCAAGATTTTTACTTTTAACCAATTGCCTATTAGACCTTTGATCATCTTGGACAAAACATTTCTGTCATTTCGGAAGGCAGCTTGGAGGTCCTGGGACTTGAAGTCACAACCTTCCAATCAGTAGTCCACCACTGACCTACAGTACCATTTCCCACCAATGGATATACAACTTTCAAATGACCAAGAAGTATGTAAATGAGTTAACAATATCCAGCAATGTTGAGTGGCTGCAAAGGTTTGTGATGGTCCTGATGGATCAAACCCAAGTGTGTTCCTTCCCCAAACTGTTTCCACAAAGATTGAAGCACACAGTTGTATATAATTTCTTTGTTGCTGTAGCATTACAATTTCCCTTCAACGCGATTATAAACATGTCTTAGAATCGTAATGTCTTTGTGCCCAAAGCAAAGCACCATGAAGGTACAATATCCTGTTTAAAGGTTGGAGAGGAAGAAATCAGACCTGATCTCAACTCCATTGGAACGAACTGCAATGCTCATGTGGCTGAATGAACAGAAATCTGGTGGAAAGCCTACCCAGAAAAGTGGAGCTTTTTACAACAGCACCGACAGACCATTCATTAATTTTCTACCGCTTATCCGAACTTCTCGGGTCACGGGGAGCCTGTGCCTATCTCAGGCGTCATCGGGCATCAAGGCAGGATACACCCTGGACGGAGTGCCAACCCATCACAGGGCACACACACACTCTCATTCACTCACACACACACACACACACACACTACAGACAATTTTCCAGAGATGCCAATCAACCTACCATGCATGTCTTTGGACCGGGGGAGGAAACCGGAGTACCCGGAGGAAACCCCCGAGGCACGGGGAGAACATGCACTCTCCACACACACAAGGCGGAGGCGGGAATTGAACCACCGACCCTGGAGGTGTGAGGCAAACGTGCTAACCACTAAGCCACCATTCCCCTCCCACCGAAAGACCAATTCCATGTTAATACAAAGGTGTCCCCTTACTTTTGGCCATAAAGTGTATTGTAAGCAGAATCTTGTCATACATCACGCTAGACTACACACATTACTTCAAGATTCACATTAGAACTTAATATCTTCAAGGCTTGATTGAAGTGTGGAACATGAAGTATTTTAAAATGTCACTGTTATATTAACTTCCCTCAAGGTCAAATATGCAACTGAAAATTTATTACAATTTGAAAAAGATATTTGCTTGACTGGATATCATGCAACAAAAAAACATCCATTTATTTCATTTTCATCTGGTGACAGCAGGCTGAGAAGGTCAGTCCAGACTTCTCTATTCAAATCTACAGATCATAGCTTATGCTTGAGTATCCCAAAATGTTTTCAAACCAACTGTGAGATATAGATCTTTCCAGTGGGTCTTGGGTCTGCTCTGGGGGTCTCCGTCTAGTGGGATGTGCTCGCTGCAGCTCTAGCAAGATCTGACATCATTATTAGGAGCTCAAATCTCCCCAAATGGCCGATCTCAATTCAGATGATCAATAGCTCTTCTCTAAAGCCTTCCATGATTGTCAAGCTCCATATCACAGTGAATAAGCCCAGCAACCCTGTGGAGAAATCTCATTTCCTCCACGGCCCTCAGCATGTGACCGTGGGTCAGGATAGGGAGGTATATTGATTGGTAAACAGACATCTTCATCTTCAAACTAAGCACCTGCTTCACGACCACCAAGCCTCTTAACTCAACTACTATCTTTGTACATTTTGCTATAATCATTTCTCTTTCAGTCCCTTTCACTCTGATAATTTTTACACCATTTATTCAATTTCCTGTGTCTGAATTAGAGCAAAATTGATCTTCAGAAAGCAGCTGAAAAGGCACCTGTGAAACTCATTCATTTTGCGTATCAGTAAGAAAGACGGCTTGGTAAAAGCCAAATGATTCTTTGTCGGGTGTGCACAGAAATCATAAAGTCAGATAAAAAAAATGTAGAAAGCATTTTTATTTATCAAACCATAAAAGTACATAAGTAGTTAAAAACCTTTTGAAACATTTAGTATACCATTTATCTTCTCTCCAGATTTCTTGAATGGGATTTCTATAGCAATGCAGCTCTGTCCTTCGGATTATCTGCAGCTCATTTTATGCTTCACAGGTCGTTTAAGTAATGCTCATAAATAAAAATCCCCCATTGAAAGCCAAAATAAACAACATATCTGGGTCACCTCCGGCGGCTCGGTCAATTCAGGGTCAGATTTCTCGTTTCAATTGAAGCACACTAGAGCAGACTAAGCCCTCACTCAGGTGCTCACAAACTGGATATTTTGGTCTACACCTGAGTGAGTATTTAACGGCATCTCTGAGAACGTTCCATGGAAAATATTAAGTATGTACATATTTATATGACTTGTTTTAATCTTACAGTGTTACCCAACCAAATAGGGAACAGGGTCAGTGGCATTAGCTGCTGTCCTTCACCACTTTTGGCCTCAGTCCCTATAAAATTCTCATTTCTGTCATGTCTAACCCCTGGGAGCTTTTTAATTCAGCTTCAATCACTGAGACTTACCTCAAGTAATTTTTCAACACCCTGAGTCAGCTTATGTGCTAATTTTAAGCTCTGTTTTCTCCTGCCTGTCAGCATTGGTCATATTGATTTCCAAAAATGTAGGCTCAGACTCAAAATGAGCATGACACTGGGTCCACCTCAGGTGCTGTATCTGCCACAAAGGAAAGCTTAAGGAATGATATTTAGTCTTCCTTTGTGGCAGCTTCAACACCCGAGATGTACCCAGCTGTGTGTTCAGTTTCCTGTTCCCTTGCTTATACTGCAAACAGGTTTCCTTCCTGGTGCTGTATACAGTACAGCCCCTGAACCATTTCGGTTGGAGTTAACAAGCCGTCTTTCCATCCTGAGGGTCCTCACAGGCCGTGTACCATTCCTGGTGCTGTATACTGTCCTGGAACCATTTCTGGCAGTATTCACAAACCCTCTTCACTCATTGGAAATGCTCCCTTCCTGGTGTCATGTACTGGCCCTAAACCAAATCTGGTGGTGTTCACAAGCCAGCTTACCTACCTGGTATTTATCACAAGCCATGTTCCCGTCCCGGATTTCTTTACGGCCCCAAAACCATTTATGATGTTTCTGATGTACTGTCTTCCATTCTTAATGTCTCTCACAGGCTCTCTTCCCTTCCTAGATTTGGCCCTAAACGATTTCTGGTGGTGTTCACCAGAAATCCACACTCACCTCACATCCTGATGTTCCTCACAGCCTCCGTTCCCTTCTCCGTTGTGTTTGCCAGCTCTGTTCTGTTCCTGATCATGTTTACTGTCCCTGTTTTCTTCCTGGTGGTGTGCACCAGCTCTGCTCCCAGTGGTTTTTACATTCAATTTGTCTCATTACTTTGTTTCACATTTAGTTTGTCCTATAGAACACAATATAATAAGTGTCAGATAGAGTTACGGTTTACTTACAGCCTTTTTAACTTTTATTCAGATCTCGGTCCTGTCTGATTTTTCACTTATCACACTGAATCGTTCTCTAGTTTCACTATCAGCTTTATTCTTAGTCTCAAACACAGTCACCATGTTATACTTACGTGTCTGTACTGTTGCTTTTGCCTTTGCCTCTGGACATGTGCTCCACATCACTCTCCATACTCTGGTTAAAGCTGTGGCCTGAGTCGGGCATTTCCACTGCACAAACCACCCTGAGGTACAAATCAACCTTATGATTGGTATGCTTTGGGGTTTTGCTGTTGAGGTTCTGTCACACTACCGTGTGCTTACTGTAGAGCACAAGGGAGCAATAGGTGGTGCCCAAAGGCAATTGTTATTGTTGACAATCCCCAATATTTTCTGCTTATGTGTGATACGTCCATTCTGAAGCATGCCATCAGACAAACCCCAATTCCCTCAATTTCCATCCGGCAACCATGTTGCATCACACTGAAGCAAGCATTGCACCGATCCCATTCTAGACTGATTCTCCTCCACACATCTTCACAATCACACACACACACACACACACACACACACACACACACACACACACACACACACACACACACACACACACACACACACACACACCTTTAAATAACCCATAAACCATATTTAAAAAGCCTTGCAATATGAAATTGCTAAGCCTGTTGAATATATCCAAGTTTATCTTGCTGTTTGACCTCCGCTTTGTTTACTGTTTGCGCAGTCTGCCCATTTGCCCAATCTAGTTTATGACTGTTTGCCAAACGCTCAACCTCTTGCATGTTTATCCTTCAGAGCATTGCCTAGTCCTTTTGATTTATTTGCCCTGGTTGTTTTTAATAAAACCCAAAACTGGTCTTTTTAAGAAACCTGATATTGTACAGTGGACCTGATTTGAGCTCTTGAGACATTCTACAAACCGAACGGAGGTTGGAGATGGAGGTTGAAATCTATCGCTAAGAACTAGTGTGTACAGTATCTCGGCTTTTTGGTGCAAGAGAAAAGGAAAGAATTACACAGGCCCTATTATCCATTACTCTCAGGTTGATTTATAGCTCCTTCCTCAAATGCTGTAGTAACAACAGACTTATCTGATATGGACACAATGTGGTATAGCACAGAATTCTAATCTGTAATCATGAGATATTATATATAATATAAACGATCAGTGGATAGCAACTTTTCTACTTAACACTGTGACCTATTGTAGAATGGGGTAAAGACTATAGAGTGAAATCTGTTAACTGCATAACCGAACATTAGGTTCATTCATTCATTCATTCATTCATTCATTTTCTACCGCTTTATCCGAACTACCTCGGGTCACGGGGAGCCTGTGCAGGCTCAGGCGTCCCAGGCGTCTCAGGTGTCATCGGGCATCAAGGCAGGATACACCCTGGATGGAGTGCCAACCCATCGCAGGGCACAGAATATTAGGTTAACTGTATAGAATGAATTAAATCCTGACACAGAATGTGAAGATAAGAAGTTCTTGCATAATTATATTTTTGTCTACACATTTCCATTTTTGGTCTACATTCTTAACAAGAATTTCTTTGAATGTTTAGCTGTTTTTAATGTAATTAGGACCCTGGTTTGGAGGATTTATATATAGAACATCCATATGTAAACCCCCAAAATGATGCAAATATTTAACCCAATTTCAACTAAATTTTTCCACATGAAATTTTTTTATACCCTGCTCCATGCTCCAGGGTTTTGCACCAGTTTCCCCCCCAAGTCCCACATGTGCTGTAGGATGATTGGCATCTCTAAATTTTCTACAGCGTTTGATTGTGTTCTATGATGTGTTTGCAACCCATCCATGGAGTCCCAAACCTTGTGATAGACTCCAGGTGAAGGATAAGAAAATGGATAGATGGATAGATGGATGGATTTTTAACCCTAAGTCATCGTACATTACAGAGCCTTAACATCCATCCACCTTAAAAAGAAAGACATCTTCAGACAGATTTCAAAAATATTTTAATCTAAATAATTTAATCAGCAGGATGATTACACATTCTCATCAATGCCAAATACCCAGTGGGTGCTGGACCAAAAAATGCACAAATTCCAGCTGTCCTCTCTGTTCCTTTGCAGAAGATTTAATTTCTATTTTAATCATGTTTGTTGGTGCTCATGGTTAAGTATTACCGGCACTTCTAATAAGCTCTCGGTCCTCCACTGTCCAGATGCCCGGCCACAGAATTAAACATCCTATCTAGCTAATAAAAACAAGTGTGTTTTTGGTTACATGCCACAGGATAATAAAAGTGTCATTGTGTGAGGGAATACATTTCTGTGGAGTTTGTGATTCGCTTGCAAATTTGTGCTTGTGGAAAATAATAAAATGAAATAGAATAGCGTGACACAAAGGCTAATGTTTTTTGCATTTGTCACAAAACAATTCTGAACCTCACTCACTCACTCATTTTCAACCGCTTATCCAAACTTCTCGGGTCACGGGGAGCCTGTGCCTATCTCAGGCGTCATCGGGCATGAAGGCAGGCGTGCCAACCCATCGCAGGGCACACACACACACACTCATTCACTCACACAATCACACACAACAGACAATTTTCCAGAGATGCCAATCAACCTACCAATCGTCCTATATTTATAATTCTAGTAATAAACAGTACACTATAATATGTTGATTAACTGATAACAGTTAACAGTGACAGCTTACAGTGGTTGATTCATTACAGAGCTTCTAATTGACTTTGTTTGATTTCTCATTCTTCCTGTTTGTTCATGGTGTGAAATGAAAATCTTAGAAACAGGTATCGTGATACATATTGTTAAGGTGTGTGGATTTTTGTGACTGTAGAAAAAGAGAAGGCAGCAGAAAGAAATCCTACTTTCCCATAGTTTGGAAGGCCACTGGGGTCAGAGCACAGTTCAAAGCTAACACAGTGCTCCAGAAGCAGAGATTTACAGTACAGCGCATTGCCTGCAGTCCCAACAGCAGCAGCTTGGGATTTGACCTCTGAACTGCTCTAGTACGCTACACTGCCAAAGCTTTATATATAAAATATGTTTTGTTTGCCATGTTGTTAGCTCAGGTTGTGCTACAAATTATAGAACATGATTCATGACTATTTGTCAGGCACTTGGCTATATGCATCTTTGACAGCATGTTACATAATGTATTGTTCACTAATATTCTCCCAGGCATCGAAATCCAAACACAAATTGTCGAGTTACTCAGTAATGAAAGTGTTGTTATGTAATTCCTCTTATGCACAAACTTCACATTCTGTTTTGCACACAAAATGACTGGCAGTGCAGTGGCAGTCTCTATAGGCCAAAAAAAATCAGACACATCTCACGCTCAGCTGTGTGAGAACGTGTGTGCATTAGCGGCACTCAGGACTTCACGGCTCTTCTCCGAAACACTTTAAAGGTTCGAGATAAAGACATGAACAGAAGTCCTCTTGTCAAAATGCATCATTTCGCATCACATCACCTCCATGAGTTATACAATATCCTCATTTTCGAGTGCTGCCTTTTGAAATTGAGCTCTGTGCCTCTGCAGTGTGTTTTCATATCGTCCTTATCATTGCCAAAAGCTTTCTCTTGTGCTTCACAATTTCACCATACCTGTATCATTACTACTGTACATGGCGTATTAACGGTGCTTTAAACGCTGGGCCACTTCAGATCTTAGAATTACAATGACTGTTTGTGTTATTTAATAATATCATTTTTTTGTTATCCTAACATACTGTATGAAGTGAGCTGTAAAATCACGTTAGGATAAGTTACCGGTTGCTGTTTTACAAAGTCATCAGTGTCACTGCGTTCCTGCTCCTGGTTTCCATAGCAATAACGTTTATCAGTGGGCGGAGCAACTAGCATTACGCCTTTAGTTTACGGTTTACTTGCTGAAATGAAACATTTTGCAGGGAGGTTAAGCGGCCGTGTTTAAAATCCGGCAGCGTACTGTATATCAGGAGCAGTGTGTGCTCTTTGGCATTACAGTCTGGGTCCAAGAAACAATTCGGATGCTCAGTCAGCATGGCTATTAGTCATGTCACGCACGGTCGACATGGTTTATAATTAAAAGCTTATAATCCAAGCTATTAAATTCATTAATCAGCTTACTTGGTATGGCCATGATGTTAGATCTGCTTTTTTTCATGCCTCATTATTTTACTTGTGTCTCCATATACGGTCAGAGAAATCCATCCATCCATTGCATCCATCCATCCATCTATTTTCTGTGCTCCTTATTCTACAATAAGACACCCAAGAGAGGCTGAATATCCATTGCAGTGCACAATCATACACACACATACACACATGCTAGAATAAACCTTCCCTCTGCACTATATTATCTGACAGCATCATTTACATATACCTTTATGGCATTTGGCAGATGCTATTATCCAGAGCAACTTACATTTAATCTCAAAACAACTGAACAATTGACAATTAGGGGCCTTGCTCAAGGGCCCAGCAGAGGCTGCTTGATGGAACGTCGGGGATTATTTCTGGTCAGACCACCAGAGGGGTTGCGGGCAGGTTTTTTTTGCTCCTTCAAGGTCACATGTTTTCCAACCTTTGTTTTGTTACCCCTAATGTGTTCCTCTATTTATACCTGCCCTGTTGTATCAGTTTTTGTTCATCATTGTTGTTTGCCATACTTCATTTTGTGTGACATTGTACCAGATTATGTTGTGTAACGATTATGGTTTTGTTTTGTTATGTTATTTCAGGAATTAAAAAAGTATGAAGCACGTCCTGGATTTGGTCTGGTTTGTAAAGCTCATCAGGAAGACGTGACAGCAAACTTTCGATCGGTAGTCCAACACCTTAACCGCTGTTACCACACCCCTTAGGATCACATGCACTCTGCTGTCTTCACTTTCATCGGTAGCCACTGAAAGTCTCTCCATCTTCTTCTTCTTCTTCTTTCGGTTTTTCCCTTCAGGGGTCACCACAGCGAATCATCTCTCTCGACCTGTCCCTATCTTCTGCATCCTCAACACTTGCACCCATATCAACCCTTGCTTCATATCCTCATTAATTACATCCATATACCTCCTCTTTGGCCTTCCTCTTTGCCTCCTGCCTGGCAGCTCCTTGTCCAACATTCTCCTACCAATATACTCACTCTCCCTCCTCTGAATATGTCCAAACCATCTTAATCTGGCCTCCCTAACTTTGTCCCCCAAACGTCCAACACGAGCTGTCCCTCTGATGTACTCGTTCCTAATCCTGTCCAATCGTGTCACTCCCAAAGAGAACCTCGACATCTTCAGCTCGGCTACCTTTAGCTCTGACTCCTGTCTCTTCTTCAGTGACACTGTCTCTAAAACATACAGCATGGCCGGTCTCACCACTGTCCTGTACACCTTCGACTTGATTCTCGCTGATATTTTCCTATCACACAGAACTCCTTTCTGACACCTTTCTCCACCCATTCCAACCTGCCTGCACTCGCTTCTTTACCTCTTTCCCACTCTCTCCATTACTCTGGACTCTCAATACTTGTAGAAAATTGGACACGCCAACATCTAGTCAGCAATGCTCGGGATCCATTTAAGGGATTTAGGGATTATGAACAGCAATTTTAGACATGCCCCCTAACAGTATTTCTGAGAGCCTTGGAGGCTGATCAGAATCAGAGAAGAACCTGTCACGGTTAGAGATATAATACTCAGTTATATGACTGTGGTCATGGGACTCAACTACCCCATACCTCCTACACACACACACACACACACACACACACACACACACACACACACACACACACACACACACACACACACACACATAATCACACAATGCTAATAACATCAGAGACTACAGACTAGCTCGGAATACTTTGTACTTTTTTATGTGTTTTTTCAATGTGTAGTATAACAGACTGTACATACAGTAGGACAATAAACCTGTGATTAATTACAAGTGCAGACTTTCATGGGATACAAGTGAGCACTTGATGATTAAGTGTCTTGCACCTTGCCAATGCCTCAAACCGTGTGTCACCACTTATTCATCTTGTGTTAAATCATCCTGGCAAAGCGGATCAAGCAGACGTGTAACCTCACATGCTTCAACTATCAAACATTAAAATAAAAAAATGCTGTAAACAGGAAAATCTAATTAAGCCATCAAACGTGCAGTACTTTTTTATTATGTTTATCTTTCAGGCCGACTTGGAAAATATGAAATTATTACGACACTCGTGAATGTCCATTATGTAGAGAAGCTTAATGGACCACACTGTGAAAAACACACATAATTGCATGCAGACAGTGTAATTATTAACAAAAGCTTGTTTTGTGGTGGTTTGTTACTAATCACTAATTCTATGATTTAAATAAAAAAGCATTTTCATACATTTTAATCCGTGTTTATGAATGTGGCAAATTTGCACCGAGCCGTCTGAAGTAAGACGCTGTATAGATATAACAGATGTCGCAGTTGTACTACAGGTAACACCCGTGCTTTCTTACAATACTATAAGGCATAGAAATATCACACTATGCTAAGTCAACGCTAAGGAATAAAAATTCCATGTGTTTCATTTTGTACCTGAGCACAGACAAGATTTTTTTGGAAATATAACAAGCAGCGTGTCCCTTTCAATCACAGCACAGTGCTGCACTTATTAATTAGCTAGAATATACCTATGCACAACAAAAGTGTAATTGTACTGTGTGACTAGCATGCTAGCTCTGCTGTATACAGTATGTTTATATGCACATGTTAAGCACCTTACAGAAGAGGTTTGGGAGTGTCAATTAAAAACAAATCCTCATGCTAGGGAAGGACTAACAGCACCATTGAGAACGTTATTGGAATAATTTAAAGGCTATTAAAAACCCAAACACAGCAAGCCTACACAAAACCATAAATTAAGACGAATAAATATAATAATTTGAAAGAAATGGCACCCTATAAAAGCAGGACGGGCCGAACTATCTGTGCACAGAGTCGTAAAATGCAAACAAACGCCTCAGCTAAGGATTTAGTGCTTATTTATTGTTATTGACATTATGTATGATTAGATATTTTTATTAGAATAAAATCAAGTTCAAATAAAATTGCTTTCGGCTTTTTCCACGATTGCTCGTTTCATTCCTCGCCACCTGTGCACTTGCCCGTTTATGGAGTTTTGTGGGTGTGTCTACATGCAAATGAGGTGGGTCAGGGACGTGATTTGGTTTGTCTTATGCAAGCGTTTGCACATAACTTTACAAAAAGGTCATCATTCAGTATTCGTCTAACGAGTCCAGGGTTAAGAAGATTACGCCTCAGAAGGCTTACTGTGCTCGGATCTTCACACTGTATGGAAGCTCACACTGTATAAAATTAATAATAGTGTTTAAGACACTCCCAAAGGTTTCATTCTGCATACTGGGAATCTTCTAACTATGCCAGTTGACTCTTAGTAGGTGTTTATGCATTGCAGCTTGACTTGGGGCCTCTATATACATCATCACATACATTTATAACTGCTAATATCACAATATATTGCATAATGTAATGTAAATATATATGTTTGTGTGTGTGAACTGTATTTAGATTGAATATTTGAAAAAAAAAATCATTTCTTATATAAGAAAGAAATAAACAAAAAAAAAATACTTATTTGTGAACCAGATTGACAGTAACATCACAATACAGGCACACATTCAAATCAACACACACACACACACACACACGCACACACACACACACACACGTGCATTTTATTCTTTTTTCGACTCAAATATACTGCACCGATAAACACAAATACAAACCAACTTAATCAACGCGCCTTGTTTCACTGATGAATTGAGTTTGTTGCTTGAATTAGTGTGCAACACAAATATTATGTGTTTACAATTATAAATTGTGTTTATTTTCATGTGCTGTGAAGAAATTGGGTCACTAATTTTACGGAAGTCAGCTTTCTGATTTTTCTCAACATGGACGTTTTTAGACGCTCCCAAACGTTCCTGTGTCAGTTCCTATTTGATTGATTTCTGTAAACAGAATATTCCACTCGATTATAAACCCTTTCCTTAACCTTGAATTTCAATCTAACATCACATACTATCTGCTTTGATTGATATCTGTGAAGGTCAATTATGTCATGGATAAACGTAATCTCTCGCAAACACTCGGTCGGGTCAGTCACCTGCCTTGGAATGTATCTAAACCTGCTGGATGTGTATAAACTACGTATGTACATTTTGAGGAGATGTAACCTCACTAGCAAATGGCTTCCCTTTTCGAATCCGAATTCTTTTCAAGGAACCTTCTTCGTGTCGTTTTATTTAATTTGCCGCTGAATCGCCTCAGGAACTAGCTCTAATTTACACATCTGGATTTTTGTAAAGCTGCAACTTTGTGATAACGTCTATTGTTAAAAGAGCTACACAAGCACTAGGTTGTAATTAATAAAAGGCACATGTTGAGTTATTTTGTGTAAACACTAAATTAATTTGTTTTATAGTTGTTCTTCATTCAACTCAGAGTCATTCACAAAAGCCTTCTTTATTTTTTTACCCCAGTCAACTGAAGATAAATCCAAAATCCATCCAAACGCATTTGGATGTTGTGTAAGGCCGAACAGTCCTAAGGACACGTCTCTGTTTTATTGGAAAAACATTTCTGCCTTTTTAATAATCAGTTCATAGACAAATTGAGCTTTTTGAAGTACAGATGGTTGATCATCTGAATGATCATCTCAGACGGATCTTTCATAAGCTCCAGTAGTGCATTTCCTAATTGTTGTTGTCTCTCAGGGTTGTATTCAGAGCCGGCGATGTACGTTCGATGGATACATCAAAAGATCCTTGCACAAAACATCTGGGCAGCCGATTCATATTAGGGAAATTACCCGTATGCAATTCACACCTCTCAGGTTGCCAAGTTGTTCTTTTTTCTAGCACTATAAAAGATTTTTTCATTCGCGTCAAGTCCCACTCCTGTCAAATAAACACCAAATAAAATTTGGAAACTGTCGTATGATATTGACGTTTGAGTTAAAACGTTTTCAGATAATTAGATCAAAACTCAAAAGATATTCAATTGAATTAAATTTTTTTGTTTACCAATTCACATTGTCTCAAAGCAGCTTTACAGAAGCATCGAAATAGAATAAAAATACGTTTAAAATGAAGTTTCTATATATTTCTAACATCTATCACTAATGGTCACAAGGAACAAGTACCTGATATGATATGAGGAAAAACCTTGTGACTAAGAAGGGAACCTCATCCTCATTTGGGTTACACTGGACAGGAAATAATGTTAATGAAAATAATGTCCTTTCTACAATGGTTTATAATTGAGTGGGATTAAGCAACATTTCAGTGTGATATCCGAGTTCATCAGAGACCCAACACTAATTCCTGGATATGACAATATCTTTAATAATACACACATAGTTCTCCATATTCAGTTGACGTGTGTATATGTTTGAGATGAATTTCTGCATGACTGTACAGAGATTAAAAGTTAGTAATCATTAGATTGGGATCGGTTTGTCTCGATATAGTGGTGCGTAAACACTGTCTCAGTGGAGAAGTTGCTCGATAATGATCGCTGCTCTCCTGAAAACAGACGAAACGCTCAGTATTTTGTAAAACAGTTATGCTCATGGAAATATTTAAGTGCTGTAAAGTGTGCAATAGTTTTATTTATTTGTTTGTTTGTTTGTTATTTATTTGTTTGTTTGTTTTCTTTGTTTCTTTATAACAATATGTTAAATATTGATTTATATTGATAATAACTGGTGTGATAGCTTATTTATTTATTTATTTATTTGTTTGTTTGTTTGTTTGTTTGTTTTTTTGTATAGTTCATTCAACTCAAAGAGTCATTTACAAAACCCTCTATTTATTTTGCTTGTTTATAACAATATGTTGAATATTGATTTTTTAAATACCTGGTGTGATAGCCTATTTATTTGTTTGTTTGTTTGTTTGTTTGTTCATTTGTCTTTTGGAGTCATTCACAAAGCCCCCTTAGAGAAATTTTTATTTTTAATAACTGACCAATAGAAACAAGGTCTAATGTTTGGTCTATGTGGATGTCTTTTACACACGTGTCATGATGCTATCATTATGCGCCTCCACTCGTCTGTCCAGCATTCACAACGATTTCATCACTCTCTCTCTCTTCATCCCACACCACAGGATCATCACACTAACTCGACATGAGCACTGACGTTTAGAACACTGTGCTACAGGCTTTTACACAGATTACTGGCAGCATGGAAGAGTAGAAATGGCAGCAAGAATAACAGAATATACAAGAGAGGCAGCTGGCTTCAGAAAAAGGTAGCACAATACTTTATTTTTTCTGATGCAATACAGAAATCTGAGCCAGAAGACAAAGTGTTTACACTGAAAAGGAACAGTAAATTACTGGCATTCACCTGCCATGAACTTTTTTCTTTTACATTTTGCAGTGTTTTGAATGTGGAATTGAAAATCCATACAATATTATATCTAAATAAAAAAAAAAGATTAATCATGTGCTTCATCGCCCTGTTGCTGTGAACTGGCTCACATTATCTCAACCAGTTATTAAGAGTTAACACACTGTTATCTCTCATCATCAGTTGAATGGATTGATCTATACAGACATACGCCTGCTAGTGGAAGGTTAAAAAAGGGGGTCGATGCTTGATGGGAATGTGACAAGGAGTCACGGAGAACGAGCAGGTAATGAATGAGTGTTTATGCTTGTGCGTGGTTAATCAGAATCGGGTTTATATGCTTCTGTTTGTCAGTGAGTGGTAGAATACCAGAGAGAGAGAGAGAGAGAGAGAGAGAGAGAGGCAGACAGAGAGAGAGGTAGAGAGAGAGAGGGAGATATGGCGCCTCCCCAAGCTGTACAGTATATCAGACTACCTTGGACAGAGTGAGGCTGAGAAAAGTATTGAAGGTATTCAGGATCTCTCTCTCTCTCTCTCTCTCTCTCTCTCTCTCTCTCTCTCTCTCTCTCTCTCTCTCTCTCTCTCTCAAGACAGTTAGCAGGACACAGTCAGAAATATAGAGCTGATACAAAGCGGTGAACAGTAGCACTAAAGCAAACACAGAAAGCAGTGTTAGAGCTAACCCCGATTCTTCTGCACACGTTAGTCCTAGCGCTCATAGCGAGCCTGGCTTTAGCGTCCGCAAAGAGGAAGTCCCTGATCTTCTAAAACAGCAGCATGGAGAACCTACAGGTACACACAAAAACACTGAAGAACAAGAAGCAACAAAAAAGAAGGAGAAGAGATCACACACACAGAGGATGGAGAGATCAGATCAGACGAGGCAGGATCTTCTGACGGTTCACAAACACCACAGCTTGAGGACCAGTACACCACATAAACCAGTACACCACAACTGACAAAAGGTAAAAGAAATCTATTCCTCAGAACCTAGTCCTAGACCACAAAATATGTAAATAATCAACTGATGCACTGAAATCATTTTAAAAAGTAGAAAAAGCTCCGAATCAGAGGGTCTAGTGATGGAAGGAGTGCAGAACTGTCACGAGGTGAAATTATAGGAGACGATGCAATTGCCAAAACAGGCAGTGATGCAGCTGCTCCAGATGCTCTCCATAGTCCCTCTGGAGAACATGGTCAGGGTGATGCGTTAGGAGATGGGCTTTCCTCAGCCTTCACCGTAAGACTCTGCTGGGATTTTCTGGTTCAGGAGCTGGTTTTAATTGACCAGGTGAGGTTCTCCACTAGATAAACACAAAAAATTGGTGTTCAGTGGAGAATGGTCATTCTGTGACTTCTCTCCTGAAGTCAACACTCCTCTGAGAGACAGGTTGTTGCCTCTTCACCAGGCTGTTAGTTGTTGAACCTTCTCTCTGTATGCTGACTCTGTTCTTGCTGATGAAACAAACCACATTTGTGTCATCGGCAAATTTGTAGATGAGGTTCAGGGTTTGCGTTGTTGTGCAGTCGGGAGTCAGCAGAGTGAACAGTAGTGGAATGAGGACACAGCCCTCTGAGGCCCCGGTGCTCAGTGTGGTTGTCAGGACTCAGCCCAGACTTTGACCACGTGCTTTTGTTGATGTTCTGTGTTCACGTGTCTGCCCCGCCCTTGTCTCGTCCTCCCTGCCTCTGCACTCCTGTTCCTCATGTGTTAATTGTTGTTAATATTTAGTAGAGCCGCAGTGCCTTGAGCAGCGAGGAATCCTCTGTCGTCTGATGTTGTCATGTCTCTAGTCTGTGTCCCTGTTTTGTATCTTTTATTTATTAAACCCAGGTTTATTTGACACTATCCTGAATATGGGTTCCAGCGTAAAGGTTTATCACAATTTTGTTTGGCTGTTAAATATATTGTTAAATATATATCCAATTATATTGAATTCTATTTAAAAACTGTACTGTTACAATGAAATGTACTTGTAATGAGAGTCCATGGAGCTCAGTGCAGCTAAAAAAGCTAAATGTCTATATTGTTCATTTGAAACATCAGGCTACCTACAGTAGTAAACATTAGCTATCAGGCTAGGTAAACATTGCATAGCATTGCCTAGCTTTATTTATAGACAACTGAAGTTATGCATCTAAATAATTAGATTCCTTTGCAACTTCAGGTAGATTCACTGCACACTTTTATATTCATTTAATGATAAACTATGTTTAATTTATTTTACTTCAATATAGTCACTTTATTAGTCCAGCTAAAAAAAAGCCATATGTATAAATAACTCATTTTAAACATCAGGCTAGAATTGTCTAATTGTATTTCTATTTTAAACTTACATAATAATTGAAGGTATAATTCTTAATAAAAATTTAAATAGAATTAAAAAAAAAGGGAAATAAAATGAAAAATTAGCCAGATGAAGATTCTTTGCAACTTCAGGTCAATTCCTTGTTTTCAACGTTTACATGAAATGAATGATACTCATATTTTATTGTGTAATTTCAATATATTCACAGAAATAGCTCCTTTTATACAGGTCAGTTGGCCAGAACAATAAATATTTTCCCAGAATTCCACACTGGCTCAAGTATTGAAGTACTGCACTGTGTTAAACGCAGTGTTTTATGGAATTATTTACAGAAATACTTCACAGAGTTCATTCAACAGCTCAGCACAATAAAGTGTCAGTAAAGTGAAAGCACCACCCGTAGCTTTAATCTGACTTGATGTTGTTATATTGTCCTTTCTCTCAAACGATCCATTCAGCTTCTCTCAGCTGTTCATTACATGTCACTGCTCCACAATTGACTTATTTTAGCGCTGACGTCTATGGATAATAGTAATGATTATATTGTCAGCTTAGCTCAGCATAGATCCCTACTTTTGATACTTGAAATATAGAAAAGAAATTTCACATAAAGTACATAAATGTGAATTTGTAATATATTTTCAGTATCTCGCATTCTTTTTAGCGGGATGCTTACTCTTAACTTTGCAAACTTTTTAGGTGACAACAAACATTTCTTCAAGCAAAACAAGGCAAAAGGAAAAGCTACGTACGCTAAGCATACCCTTTTTTACCTCTGTGCAAAAAGAGACGACTGTCGTAGGAGATGTGTCATGAATCGGTGGTGGAGACGGGCACAAGTATGGATAATTTATTGTGCAAAGTACAACAGAAATCTTCAAGACAGGGAACTTCTCACTTTGTGGTTTATTGGTAACATTGGAAGAAGGTACAAGAAAAACATCCTAAAAATATTTAATAAGGGAATGTGGTAGCCTAGAGATTAAGGTGGCGGACAACCTATAGAAAGGTTGTGAACTTGAATCTGTGGTCTTCCAAGCTGCAACTGCTGGGCCCTTGAGCAAGGCCCTTAACCTTCAATTGCTCAGGTGAATAAATCAGTTAAAAATGTAAGTCGATCTGGACCAAAGCTTCTGCTAAATGCTAATTTCATTTATTTTTAACTCCATTTTCCTTGGCATTTAAATAAATATAAAACAAGATTATTATTGTTGTTTTAAAATTATTATTATTATTATTATTATTATTATTATTATTATTATTATTATTATTATTATTAACGTTGCTATCTATCTATCTATCTATCTATCTATCTATCTATCTATCTATCTATCTATCTATCTATCTATCTATCTATCTATCTATCTATCTATTTTTTAAAAAAATAATAAAAAAGAGGCTGGTGAAGAACTGACTACTGATTGCTGTTAGAAAGGAAAATTATCATAAGAAATCTTGTTTTTGATGGCCATTATATCAGCCGAAACTAAGTTAAACACTATGAACTTGTTATTGTGAAGAAATTGCTGTGGTTTAAGGGAAAGGAAACCCCCAGTGTAAAGAATTATGGTGTGGTTTAGGGAATAAAATTTCTAACTTTCTAACATGCAATTACAGGAAAATTATCACCTTGTCAGCAGTATCAGTAGCCCTACTTGTCTTTGTTCTCCGTCACAAGAACCTGTTTGAATCTTTTTCTGTAAGAGTATTTAACTCCTTACATAAGATAACATCCTAGTAGGTGCTATGGGTGTGGATGTGGATACTAAACTCTTTATAACCCCTTCATCTGGTTCAAATGCACTAATTACATGTGCTAATGGGAGATGAGAGGAGCTTTGAACCAGTATTCTATATACTATATTCCACTATATTATACTGAAATAATGTGAAGGACTCACTTGTAATGGGAGTACTAACGGATATGTGACCATTTTAAGATAAAGTTTACATTTTTAGAGTTTTATTTCAATCCTTATTTTATTTGAATCCTTAAATTTAAAATTTACCATTTATCTCTAAGGTAATTGAAAAGTGTATTGCAACTCAAATTCATGAACATCTGGTTTTCGTCCCCACCACAGCACTGAGACTGCTCTGATCTACTGTTGGCAGCTGACTCTGGGCTTTTAACTACTGTATACTTGTCCTTCTTGACTTGAGCACTGCCTTTGATACTGTCTCACAAAACATACTTATTGACAGATTAGTTTCCGTTGATATTACTGGCACTGTTCTGTCTTGGTTTAGGTCATATCTATCTGGACACAGTCAGCGTATTCAATTAAAAGGTTTTAGTTCAAGAACATCTACAGTCACCACTGGTGTTCCCCAGGGTTCTGTCTTGGGCCCACTTCTATTCATTATATATATATATATATGTATATACATATATATATATATATATATGCTTCCTCTTGGTGATATTTTAAGGAAATATGGTATTCATTTTCACTGCAATGTGGATGACACCCAACTCTACCTGTCTGTCAAACCCACCGGTTCTTTTCCTCCACCATCTTTTTCAAGCTGTTTAGCTGAAATTAAAGACTGGATCTCAGCAAACTTTTTGAAGGTAAATGGCAATAAAATTGAGGCTCTGTTTGTTGGCATTACATCTGTTGTGTCTAAATCTAATTGTTTCTCTTTACTTATTGACAATGCTGCAATCTGTCCTTCCTCTCAGGTTAAAAGTTTGGGTGTCATGGATAGCACACTATCTTTTAAAGCTCAAATTAATAATATCACACGGATTGCATAATTCCATTTGCGCAACATTAATCGTCTCCGTCCCTTTCCTTCAAATAATAATACTGCAGTTCTCATTCACGCACTAGTCACCTCACGTATAGACTACTGCAATGCACTTATAAGGCACTTCATAATCTTGCACCACGATACCTTACTCAACTTCTCCAGGTTTTCACTCCTTCACGTGCACTTATATCTTCATCTTCATTTTCTCTTGTGGTACCTCGGATTCAACTCACTACTATGGGTGCCAGATCTTTTAGTTATGTTTCCCCCCACCTATGGAATTCTGTTCCCCTCGATGTTCGCAATAGCGGAGTGCTTGTTAACTTTTAAAAAGTGTCTTAAGACTTATCTTTTTATACAAGATTTCTTATAACATGTTTTTTTGAGACTTATATGCACTTTATATGTAAATGCTGTCTGTTTGTTGTGTGTTTTGTCTTATGCAGTGACCTGTATATTGCTTGTAAAGTGACCTTGGGTGTTCTGAAAGGCAACGTGAAATAAAATGCATTATTATTATTATTATTATTATTATTATTATTATTATTATTATTATTATTATTATTATTATTATGTGCTGCTCATATGATGAGAACAAAACCAAGACAAGAACATGTTTTCCCTGAAGTTCCCCTGTGACCTTCATACTGTAATTAACGTTCACACTCACGGTCTGTTGATTTAGAGCTTTAAAAAAACAAAACAAAAAAAAAAAAACAAAAAAAAAACAATGCTGTAAATCACTTTTAATCTGCTTGGTGGAAGAAATAAGATCATTATTCAAATGCAATTTTTTTCCCTTTAAGGTCATTTCACCCAGCAAAACAAATGAGCGCATCATACTGTATATTCTTTAAAGTTTTTCTGGTCTTTGGAACATACAGTACTTCAGGGTTGAAATTATCAAAAGGAGGTTTGTAACAAATGTTGTGCTTCCCAGACCATTAAACCCATATGAACTTGCTGAACATCTCATTCCAGATTTATCCTCTTAGAATAAGCTCCACTCTTCCGGGAGGGCTTTCCATTAGATGTTGGAGCGAGGCTGTGGGGATTTGTATTCATTCAGCTACAAGAGAATTAGTGAGATCAGACACTGATGTTGTAAGATTGAGGAGGTCTGGGGTTCAGTCAGTGTTACAGTTCATCCCGAAGGTGTACAGTGGAGTTGAGTCAGAGTCAGGGCTCTGTACAGGACACTAGGGTTCTTCCACTCCAACCTTAACCTCCACACCATGTCTTCATGGAGCTAAGGGGCTTTGTTCCAACATGCTAGTTCCAGTGAAGATAAATTCATTAACATTCTATATAACTGCTTCAGACTGTGCACTGATGGTCAAGTGTCCACCTGCTATTCTGGTAGAAAACTCAGCCTTGTAAAATGGCTGAACTGAACTGGACTCCATTTCCCTGCAGCCACTGCTAGTGGCTTGTTTCTCCTGATTATGCACAGATGTTTTCTATCACAGTCACAGCATAAATATCCAGCCCAGTCGAACAATCACTGCTAAGTCTTTGTTACCTTTTGAATGACTCATCCTTCATTCTCCTAATCCTTCCAGTTTTGTTCATTTGTTTTGTTTTATTTTATTCACCTGCAATCCAATAAAAAGGCTTCACTTGCATCCATCTCTGCCTATACCACATGGTGACATGTAATTTATCTGTGAGATGTTTTTGATATGTGTAAATTATAGTCTAACCATGTTTATGGAAAAAAAAATAAAAAGTGAAATAAGGTTTTACTCATGCAGCAGTTATTGGATCAGACTAAAGACCTCGATATAGCTGGAGAATACAATAAAAGAAGCCTTTATTTTGTCACATTCAAGTAAAATGCACAAGAACCATAAGATTCTAAAGAAAAATCGCAGTGATTTTGACCGTGACATGATTGTCAATGCATAAAAGGCTGGATTGAGTATTTACCTGCCGATCTGGGATATTCACAAACACACACACACACACACACACACACACACACACACACACACACACACACACACACACACACACACACACACACAGTCTCTGGAGTTTATACAGAATGATGCTTTAAAGAAGAAACAGATCTGTAGAGGGAAAGGCCTTGTTGGTGAGACTGGTTGGAGAATGACCAGACTGGTAGGAGCTGACAGAAAGGCTATGGAAATTCATGGAAATTCAGATAATCACTCTGTGCTGTTGTGGTGAGCAGAAAAGCATCTCAGAATGTACATGTCGAATCTTCACGTGGATGAGCTACAACATCAGAATACTATGTCAGGTCCACTTCTGTCTCCGAGAACATGAAGCTGAGGCTGCAGTGGGAACAGACTCGCTAACACCGGACAGGTGAAGACTGATGAATCTGGGTTTCTACTGAAGCACACAGGTGGTGGAGGCAGAATTTGGCACCAACAGGATGAATCCATGGACCCAATCTGATTTGTGTCAGCAGTGCAGGCTGCTGGAGGTGGTATAATGGTGTGGGGAACGTCTTTTTGCTGCAGTTTATTTGTTGCTTTGCTCCATAATGCCTAAATTTAACATCTTCTAAAGGCTACATCCAGCATGATGATGCATCACAAAGTAAGCCTTTTATACTAAATTCAAGACCATAACAATGACCTCACTGTTCTTTACTGGCTTTCCCATTCACTGGATCTGAATCTGGTAGAATGAATCTTTGGGATGCCGTAGAACGGGAGATTGACATCATGAAAATAAGGATTTGATCATAATGTCAAAACACACCAGAATTTTAAAGGAGCGTTTCTGACATTATGGGGAATGCAGACCAGGATGAGTCGAGGCTGTTCTGAGAGGATCACCAGTCTCCCAGTGTTAGCATAGTGTTCCTAACTAAATGCTCAATGAATGCACGTCATGTTTTTGTCTAAAAAAAAAAAATAATAATAAGGCCATCCTTAAAAATATTTTGGTTTGCAGTAACAGAAAAAAAATTGTCGGTAGGTAGGTTTATTTTCAATGTAAAAAAAAAAAAAAGTACAATTTTGGTGATGGTGATTACGTAGGTATGACTTTAAACACATTAGCATATTGTGACGACTGGGTCTTCAACCCGTGCCTTCGTACCAAGTTAAAGCGGTGTTGAGCTGTATTAGTGAATTTTTTAGATGTATTATGGTGCCCGAACCCGTATGACTTTGAACGGTGGCCCGAACATTTTGTTTACTGCAGCCGCAGCCATCATTACCGAGCGCAAACCGTTGTCTCTGACAGTGAATGAGAGAATGAGACGAAGCCAACGCACAGGCCATAGTGTGACATCCGGTAACCAATAGTGTAAACATAGATGACGTCACAGGTTTTTATTTAAAAGAAAGAACGTAGCCTTTGTTTGTATGTAGGCCTAGGCAATTTATATATTTACAATACTTACTAAAATATAATTAATATTATTTTATTTCTTTTGTATTAGTTGTTTAACGAGTAAAAAAAAAAATGGTCGGTCTTAACGCAAATTTACAACCGGCAAGTTGGTCGGACTTAAAGTAAAATAAATAAATAAATAAATAAATAAAATGAGTCGGTCCTAAATTGACAGGGTCGGTCGGGTTAGGGCAAACAAGAATATTTTTAAGGATGGCCTAATGTGTATTATTTTCAACTGATGGAAAATTGCTCTTATTAGTTATTTGTGAATCTCATGGATCTGAATACAGTGTGTGTGCATTGATTTCCGCTTTAACTCCACTGTAAGCTCTGTAAAAAGAATGTGCTTTGAGCAAACCACATTTACATGCAGCTCTTGACACGTCCTTCTAGATACACATGCACTACAGTACTTCACTTTTCTCTTCTACAGACATGTCACGCTCACAGATCACGAAATCCAGCTCCTCCTATTGCACTTATTGGATAAGCTGCAGTGATGAAAACTATCTGTTCATCCTGGAGGGGATGGAGGACAGCTTTATCTTCTTTAAACCATGTGTCCCACAGGCTTTATCACCGAGCCTCACTTAAGTCTCAGGAGCTGCTGAGTGAGAGTTCAAGACTGTAGCCTGCTCCCTGTGGACATTTAAGGAACTACAGCTGTGATTGTTTTTGTGAATATAATTTGTGATGAATTCATTTCCAAAATACTACGTATGAAGAATCCAAATAAGAGTCCAACAGAACCAACAGGGTCAATAAACCCAAAATTATGGCTTAAATTTCTCCAGATTTGCAAGATCTTTATTTCTAGCCAGCTGTCACAGAAATAGACATATCTGAGAAAAAAAAAATCATCAGGATGATTGTTCAGCACTCTGTAATCAGTCATCTTAATCTTAACCTCAGACACATTATGCACGGCTGTCCTTTAAGTTTCACCTTGGCTTCCACATAAAGGCACATAAAACCTTCGTCGTCAACATCCTGTCTAAAGGTTTTCAGAGGGTTAATAATAATTCAGAGATAAGAAGATCCAGAATAAAGAAAGCCAAAAAAGTCAACTAAGAGAGATTCAAAGGTCTTAAAAATGATTCCAGGCTTTTACTTTCTGCATAACATGTAGTCAATTTACTTGGAAGGGTTTGTGTAATTAGTTAAACTTAGTCCTGTTAAAAACACAATCCTTAAATAGAAATGTACAGTATGTGACACAGTTAGCTTGATGAAAACAACACTTAGATGTGTGCCAGTGTTTGGCTATGAGAGGAGCTATTAAATTAGAGCCCTGCGCGGGACTGTTTTTATAAACCCGCACCCGCCCGCTCCCGCTGAATATCTGACCAGGACCGCCCGCGCCCGCAAGCTGCGTGTTCCACTCCCGCCCGCACCCGCAATGTTTGTGTCCACTCCCGCCCACTCCCGTGGATTTTTTTCTTGAGAGCTTTTGAAAATTTTGATTGTATACAAATGATCAGACTAATTATTAGTTCAGGCTAATGTCCAGAATAACAGAATTAAACATGATTGCATTTAAATAAGATACATTAATACTAATGCTAATACTAATATTCTTCTCAACGTCCTGTGTTGATTCCATTCTTATTATTAGGCTACACGCCAAATCCCACCGGGTCTCGCGGATCTCCCGCTAAAATTTCTGACCGCCCACTCCCGCCCGGGGCAAAGGTGAAACCGCCTGCTCCCGCCAGATTTGCGTTGGGTCTCGCGGGAACCCAATCCCAATGCAGCCCTAAATTGCAGATAGATTTTAAGCATGGATTCCTTCGGTGAGTGGAATTTAACAAGATTGTCGGCATGGTTTAGATACTAGATATTTATTTCCTCTTCAGGAATGCATTGCTGAAATTGAAATTTTCAGGCAATCGGTCCGAAAGTTCATGTTCATGTATTCATTTGAATATTACATGCTCAGATCCCACACACTACTCTGTGTTGTTTTCTCCAAAAATGATGTTGCACTAAATGAACAGGTGACATGACATGACAGGAACCTGGAAGTTGCTCACATTTAATGTATCCAAGCTTCGCGGGGTATACAGTTTACTCTGCAAAAATATTATGTATCAGCTGTTTAAACAGGGGGTCACGGTGGATTAGTGTTTAGCACGTTCGCCTCACACCTCCAGGGTTGGGGGTTCCATTCCCGCCACTGCCTTGTGTGTGTGGAGTTTGCATGTTCTCCCCGTGCCTCGGGGGTTTCCTCCGGGTACTCCGGTTTCCTCCCCCGGTCCATAGACATGCATTTTAGGTTGATTGGCATCTCTGGAAAATTGTCCGTAGTGTGTGATTGCGTGAGTGAATGAGAGTGTGTGTGTGCCCTGTGATGGGTTGGCACTCTGTCCAGGGTGTATCCTGCCTTGATGCCTGATGAAGCCTGAGATAGGCACAGGCTCCCCGTGACCCGAGAAGTTCGGATAAGCGGTAGAAAATGAATGAACTGTTTAAACATTCTGAAACAAATTCAGAGAAAAGTGCTTATTGTACCTCAAAGTCAGAAAGTACCTATTGTGTTCTTAATGGTTACAGAAATGCTTTCCAAAGTAAAACATTACCTAGTCTTCTCCAGATCCCCCTAACCGCTGTTGCTAGCTAGTGCACTTCATTTAAAATCAGCTAGCTATCGTTATTAAGAAAGTGCATACCTTAGCACACAAACACACTTTAGAGAAGATCTAAAGATAGAGCTATTGACTAATCCTCTGTCCTGTTTGTGTCAGTGTGGTTATTCACTAATGCTTTCATGAACAGCTGAATTAGAAACGGTATTTTAAGGGGCTTTTTGTAGCAAGCAAGAAAAGAAATGAAACAGTTTAATTAGGATAAAAGTGCATTCACTCTGTGCTACCTGGAGTTGAATCAAGACTCATGTAATATATGCAGTAGTACTTAAAATAAAGTAGACAGGCAGACACTTTCTGTTGTTAAATGGAGTACTGCCAAGTGCAAATGTAGAGTCTCGATCTCTTCTAATACACTAGTCTAGTCTGGTCTGTGTCAAAAACATCTTCTGGAGAACATTACTGTCAAAAAGAGAGAATAAAGGCAAATTCTTTCAGCGATGATCGACCTTCGTCTAATATTTATAGAACGGAGCAGAAGCAATGGCAAAAATGTCAGGCTGAAATAGGCACTATGGACTGAGCAATAAACAGGTAGTATTTCGGCATGGAAATCCATCTGATAGTCTTAAGGAGGCTTTTATTTCTGGTAGATATTCTGAATCCTTCCCTGTACACATGACATTGCTTAGGGAGCTACAGTCTAATCCGAGCCTCAGTCATGTCTATGCACTGCAGCATTAAAAAAAAAAAATTCAAAAGAATCTTGGTACACTGAAGCTTTCCGAGGTTAATCCGAGAGGGACTGCTCTTCCTCTTTCTGACAGATCCGTCCCATGTGATGTTTCTCTGAAAAGAAACTGTACATGATGTTTGACTGGACTTATTCAAGCATAAACAACATCCTCTGTCCCAGGCGGTCTGAAATGTCTGCAGTCTTTCCTTTTTTTTCCTCCCTACCTCGTTCTCCCTTACGTTCTTTTCTAAATCAACGTGCTCATTTCCCTGCTGCTCTGTACACTCAGATTAGCCTTGCATCAGAATGTGAGGTTTCACTGGAGCTCTTTGTATGGATTCGGTGACATGTCTCACCCAGGCTAACTCTCCCACACTCCTCACTTTTCTTTTTTTTTTCTTCTTCCTTTTTTTCCCCTCCACCCTGTCTTCGAAATCCAGTGGCGCGGCCTATCTCCAGCTTGCACGCCCACCAGTAATTAAACACCTCAATGAACAGATTAAGGAGTTTCCCCATTTGGAAATTTCATTACCATTGCTGTAATTGGATTCCAAATTTAATTAGCACTCCTCAACGAAAGCAGCAGGTGATGCCGTGCGCTGTCCAAGAAGGGCGATGGCAATGGTGAGACCAAGAACAGGGTTACGTCCTGACACAGTAGTGCTTCGTGAACTGTTGCTCTTCACCAGAGAGGTCTTAGAGAATTAGCAGAAAAACACTGTTTTATGAAATGGCCAGAAAGACATCCAGGCTTATAGAGGCACTGATCTTTGTTCCCAAAGTCTGCCTGAAGGGTCTGCGTTGTGTCTGAAAGCAAATTGCATTTTCTCTTCTTGAGATACAGATGTATCCCTACAGATCACCAAGAAAAAGGAGTCCGACACACACCCATTTACATTTTAATCAAGCATTTAAAGTTCCAGAAAGTGCCAACTCAGTCCTCTTGGCACACAGTCAGCTATAATTTGATAGACTGCACTTTGCTTTCTGGTGGGTTCTTAATAAAGTATGCTTGCCACTCGAAAAATTGAGACGAATGTCACATACGAATTCTTCTGCTAATTTACTGAACTCATTTCGGAGAAAAACAATGACTTGTAGTGATTGGAATAAATTCAATTCCAAGGCTTTTGGGGAATGTTTCTCAACGTAAGGCCAAGATAGATTCCTCAGATAAAACCCATAGCCTAGATGCAAGAGTGACTGGTAGAAAGCTCCATGGGAGACATCGTGGGATCTGTAATTCATTTAGAGAAGAAAACAGATCTGAAGACGTCTCATAGGAGCGTGGCGCCCAGTGATAGAGGTCAAGAACCTCAATGAGAGCAATAACTAATCATTACTCTTCGGTGGGGGGGGGGGAGAGAATATAATGTCTTCAGAAGGACCGACTGTTTTTCTTGGTTTCAGCTGTGCTGTTTCAACCTTGCTCAACCCTAAATTTATCATGTGAGGTTTTTCTCATTGTTTATATCACAGGGGCCATAAAATTCCTTATACATCTTTGAGAAAGTAATAGAACCAAAACAAATTGATTTGCCATAATTTGTCATACAGTACGGCTAAACCGGCTTAAACACATCTTAGGAAAGACTTTTAAGCTGACTTTAACCTGGCAACCACAGAGCAGAACACAAAATATTCAGAAGAATTGAAAACAAATATTAAATTCTGCACATTCTTAACATACTGACCACAATGATAGATCTTATCTTTGACTGTGGTCATGTGGTCATGACAATATATCAGGATCATTGATCCCCGTCAGACCTTTTCGGAACCCTGTCCTTTAGAGGATGTCCTGTCAGACTTTTAATAAGAATCATGTTTTTCTTCTTGGTGGTATACATGGTTAGACCACAGCAGCCTAAAGAATGAAAGACTTTAGAGGAAGGAAAGGCTGCTTTTAAAAGGCTACACCCGTGACAATATGAGTTTGCTGATCATTGATTATTCAGTGTTGCGAATTTGGTGAAATTGTCTCTTGATTAGGCAACTGTATAGACTGCTTTTATAGACTTTATTACAAAAACGTGTCAAGAGCATCTAATTTAAGCAGATGTTAAGGACAGTGGTACAGTGGACATGGCTCTCCAGCTCACTTGCACAGCACAGTGCCACTTTATATACTATATACACTATTTACACACCATACTGCACATGGACACTTTAAAAACCATACACATTTATGTATATGTATATATATATATATATATATATATATATATATATATATATATATATATATATATATATATATATATATATATAATTTTTCCACTTTCATTTTTTCATACTTTATATAGTTTTTTTTATATAGTTTATACTTTTTTATTTATCTATCTCCTTTTGGTTTTGGTTTATTTTTTTAATCCTAAATTGCATTCCTTTTTTATGCTTATATACCGGACACATCTAAAAAGCATTTCACTGCATGTCGTACCCTGTATGTATGTGTACAGTATGTGACAAATTAAAATTTGATTTGATTTGACATAACAACTGCTGGGTAAAGTTTTAAGAGAGCAGGTTTGGTCAACTTACCATCAGTGTAAACCCTTATAATCGTTCTTTACCAATTCCAACATCACTGATCACCTCTGTGACCAATCACTAATCACTGTTTCCAATGACCAGTTACTAACATCTGTATCCACTGACAAACCACAGATATCCATCACGACCAACCACCAATCACCATTGTTCCCATTAAATTCCCATTCGAATTCAAATTTGTTTGTATAGTGCGTTTAACAATTGACATTGTCTCAAATTGTCTCTTTACAGAACATAAACCTAAAACAAGAGGTTAATATAAAGATTAATATAATACAAAAATTTAAGATTAATATTAGATATATTTAATGTGTTTGTATTTATCCCCAATGAGCAAGTCTGAGGTGACTGAGGCAACTGTGGCAAGGAAAAACTCCCTTGGATGGTAAAGGAAGAAACCTCGGAAGGAGCCAGACTCATTGGGGAACCCATCCTCATTTGGGTGACACTGGAGGGTGTGATTATAAATATACGCTAATTCAATATACAGTCCAACAAATGTTGTACTGATGAGGAGTTTGTTGTACTTAAAGACCACATTTAGTCATCATCTCCTCTTAGTATGTCCAAATACTTCAAGTCCAATTGAGCTGGTAAATCTCTAGATCTCCGGATACTCACATGATTGGCCTCATCTCAGTAAGGGTCCAAAATCTTCATGGCACGAAAGACCATCTGAGGTGGTACAATTTCTGCCAATCATAATTTGTAGCCAATCACTGATCAACATTGTTCCCATCAACCAATCTCTGTTCACAATTGCTTGCATCAACCAATCACTGATCGCCATTGTTCCAATTAGTTAATCAGTGATTGCTATTGTCCCTATTAGTCTATCAGTGATCGCAATTTTTCCTAACAACAAATCACTAAATTGTTAAGAAACCTTAGATTTCCGCATTAGAACTTGTTTTTTTTTTATTATTTATATGATTTGATATGCAAACAATCATGACAATACAACAACAAATCAAGTGATGACAACTTTCCTGCAAAAACCTCACAGCACTGGGTATATGTGGTGTATACAGATTATAGAAGTTAAAAGTTCTAACTCACTCGATTCCAGCTGAAAATAATTTCAAAAAAGAAGGAAGAAAGAAGCAAATGGCTGATTCAATCTTTACTGTCAAGCAGTTGCCTGACAGAATAAGTTTCCAAGTACCTTCAAGTGACTTTTCAATGCTGTTATCTTCTTAAACCTGTCTGAATTCCACGTGAGCTGGGAAGCAATGAAGAGAGCTATCGATCTTTTCACAGGCGTACAGTGCACAACCACGAGGGACCATCAGCGAAAAGCTGTGGCAAAATGACATGAGATAAAAACGCCATGGAATTTATCCTTGAAACTCGCTAAGAAAAGGAGGTGCGATCATTCGGCAAGACTTACGGCACTCGAGCTGATCTTCAGCTTATATCTGTGATGTGCATTGTATGCATTCTGTATGTCGCCATGAAGTCAATATGAGCATATAGTGTAATTCAATGATGATTTTTTTTTAGCTTGTGAAAAAGTAATGGTACTCTTTACTAAGTCATTTTCCATCTAATTTCTATCTGCAAATCCAAGCAGAACACAAACACTAAAGTCTACACTCTTTTATTTTACACTATCCATCTTTAATTGGACATTGAGCAACTCTGCCTGTTTATTATGATAATTACTATTCTCAAAGTTGAAATTTTTTAACAACGAACAAGGATTCTTAAGGGACGATTTCTCAAAGCCATCATCTACTCGCTAGCTTAACCGTTTGATTTACATATATAACAGAATTAAAGCCTAACAATATGCCTTCATTACCAATTTAGAGTACTCGAATCACTATCTGACAGATTTGGTTTGTTTGAGGTTCATTGCTGTTTAATAGATTATTAGTCACTTTTGTTTGGAATAAACGCACCCTTGAGTAAAGCTGATTTGGTATTAGCACAGTATGTAAATCTAATTACACATATTTTGTTGACATTCTCAGTAATGTACAGCTTTAAGAAGTGTAGTAAGAGCTGAGAGAGTTCACATTTCTGACGATGCCGATTTTGACTATATACAGTACAGACCAAAAGTTTGGACACACCTTCTCATTCAAAGAGTTTTCTTTATTTTCATGACTATGAAAATTGTAGATTCACACTGAAGGCATCAAAACTATGAATTAACACGTGTGGAATTATATACGTACATAACAAAAAAGTGTGAAACAACTGAAAATATGTCATATTCTAGGTTCTTCAAAGTCGCCACCTTTTGCTTTGATTACTGCTTTGCACATAAAGCATCTTGGCATTCTCTTGATGAGCTTCAAGAGGTCGTCACCTGAAATGGTCTTCCAACAGTCTTGAAGGAGTTCCCAGAGATGCTTAGCACTTGTTGGCCCTTTTGCCTTCACTCTGCGGTCCAGCTTACCCCAAACCATCTCGACTGGGTTCAGGTCCGGTGACTGTGGAGGCCAGGTCATCTGGTGCAGCACCCCATCACTCTCCTTCATGGTCAAATAACCCTTACACAGCCTGGAGGTGTGTTTGGGGTCATTGTCCTGTTGAAAAGGTGCTGCGTCCAAACTTTTGGTCTGTACTATATATATATATCTATATCTATCTATCTATCTATCTATCTATCTATCTATCTATCTATCTATCTATCTATCTATATATATATATATATATATATATATATATATATATATATATATATATAACTTTGTGGAGGTATTCTTTAAACGTAAAGAATTTTGAGATATGTTCCCATTATTTGGTGACTTTTCATTCAGGAGCCATGGGGATGCAAAGCTTTAAACTTTTAGCACTTAAAGACTTTGAGGCATGTTAAAAAAAAAAAAAAAACATTTCTATCTCAATCTGTATGAATATTTAAATTCCATTCATGCTCTGCATATGTAATCATTCATTTGGTTTGCAGTTAGCAGAAACTTTAAATTCGTCTTCTTATCCGCTCCAAGATTCTCTTAAGTAGGTTGTTGCCATCACCTAATAATTCAGGAATCTCTGTCAGTGCCAAATGCCAGGCCATTTCACTGACTTGGCTGAATTCAGTCTGGCAGAACAATCTCAGGATGCTCAAAACTATTCCAGCTCTAGCAAATTAAAGAAAGGAATTGCCTGTAAATGTACAGTCGGGGTTTTGTGGGTGCTATTTTTCAAGACAAGCCTGACAAACTGTATCGGTCACACAGGAAACTGAGTAATTGTTTGTGTGTTAAACTAAAAAACAGATTACTAGATCGAAGTTCAGTTCTCAGTCTCAGTGAATCAGTTTGACAAAAACATAAACGTTTTTTTAAAGCTTTGTGTGTGTTTGCACTAGTCAGTGACGCTGAAATGTGCTATTTCATAAACATGATTTTTGTTTTTTAAGACATCTGATATTAGTAAATCAGATATTTCTGAATAAATAAGGTAATGACTGGTGTGTTTTCAGGGCCTGCTTGTTCTTTGGTTTGCATAGTGACTGACAGGGAAAAAAAACAAAACAAAACCGGTGACTCCATTATGTTGCTGCAATTTGCTGGAACATTTTGTGTCCGAGGATCAGAACAAATCAATACAAAGTTCTACTGACTGATCACCTTCATCTTGCAGTATGATAAAAGATTTCTATTCTTGTGAGAATGAGCTGTTTCTGGATTAACTCTGGCTACAAACAAATACAAGGCACAGTGAGCCACTGAATGAGTTGCTGAGGATGAAAATGATAGAAATCATACAATCGATTATTGATTACTTTTGTTATTGTTCCCAACAACTAATTATTGATCATTGTTGTTCTCCCGTTACTAGTCACTATTGCTCCCAAGGACCAATCACTGATCAACATTGTTTGCCAAGGACCAATCACTGATCAACATTGTTTGCCAAGGACCAATCACTGATCAACATTGTTTGCCAAGGACCAATCACTGATCAACATTGTTTGCCAAGGACCAATCACTGATCAACATTGTTTGCCAAGGACCAATCACTGATCAACATTGTTTGCCAAGGACCAATCACTGATCAACATTGTTTGCCAAGGAATAATCACTGTTCACCATTGTTCCTAAAGCTCAATCACTGGTCATCATTGTAACCGAAGACCTATCACTGATCAACATTTCTTGACACACTCTGTTTTATTTGCAACCATTTTGTTTTTATGTTTGCTTCATAGCAACTTGAGAAGCTTGAGAAAGTCATAGAATGGCCTTCACAGTTACCAGATCACAACCTAATTGAATTCAAGAGGAAGATTTGGATATTTTGACAGTACTCCTAAATTTCTGAGTTCAACTCTTCAGTATACTGTAGTTCCGGAGTTCCGGTGGCTTTTGGTGGACCCAAACCACAAACACTTTTTTTCGCCTTTGGTGGTCAAATGGTCAATTTGCCTGTATAGTCTTTTGAGCTCTGGGTAAAGGATCAAAAATTCAGACGGGGTTCAACCCCCAGCACTGCCAAGTTGCCACTGTTGGTAACCCTATCTACTTTAGAGGTAGGGAAATATGGGTCTGTTTACACTCTGACCTCAACCTTTTAACAAACTATGTGCTCTGTGCTCTACTGCATATGTGACAAATAAAGGTTTTTCTCTTTGCAACCTTTTTGATGGATTTCTTTCAAGCACAGAAAGCATCCAAAGCACGTGTGTCTCTTAATCAAATTTATTTTAACCTGTACACGCATTATCCTTCCGACACACTGGAACCACAGAAGATTATTCTCAAAAGCACGACATAGACCCAAAGTTGATTGTGTTACTAATGGTACCACGATTGTAACAAATGGATTAGTTGTGCTTAGGATGTCTAAATGAAAAAAACAAAAAAACCTAAGAAACTGATACCGTGTCTTTAAATATACAAACCCTGTCCTCCACATTTAATCTCGTCTCTGTCTTCTCTGTCATGCCTCAAATAACACACATTTTCCACAACTCTGTTTTGACATGACATGTCCCCACTTACAAGCATAATTAATGATATGAAGCAGAACTGAGAGTAATTAAAACTTTCAAACCATTTCGTGTTACAAACCCTATTTATGACCTATCTTAATTTCTTACTTGAAATGACAGGTTGACTCCAGAAAACTCCAGGTAAGTCTTAGTTCTGTGGTTAAGAATACATATAAAATAAAAAAGAATTGAACTCTAATATCGTGGAGCTCCTGTCATGACCACTTAATTTTTTTACAGTAATTTTCAGTGTTGACAGAAAAATAAAACATTCATTCATTCATTCATTTTCTACCGCTTATCCGAACTTCTCGGGTCACGGGGAGCCTGTACCTATCTCAGGCGTCATCGGGCATCAAGGCAGGATACATCCTGGACGGAGTGCCAACCCATCGCAGGGCACACACACACACACACACTCTCATTCACTCACACACTCACACAAGGTCAACAGGTTTAACCCCAACCTAAATTCTCCTCTAGATTTAGTTTACTCTGCAAAATAAAGAAAACTCAAGTTTCCGACTTTAGGAATGCATGGGAAAAATGAACAATAACACCAACTTAAAAGGAAGGAATACAGCCTTAAAGTCAAGTTAATGGTCCATCATGAAATCTTTAACAGATGTGTGCACACTAATCACTAGGCAGTGTTTACTGAGAGGCAGCTATATGCTTTCACTGTGAAGTGTATATGTTTTTAAGATAATACCAATGTAAATGGTCCTGCAGTCTTATTTTCTGAGTGTTAAACCCTCGACTAAATGATCTACTCAATCTAAAAAATACATTTTTAAATCACATAAAATATGTTATATTGTACATTGAAGTCATTATTTACCTTTAGGTTCTGTTAAATGATATCATTTGACACGTTAATTAACACGAGCAAGCCACAATTCCGGCAATTACCATTACTGCATTATAAAAAATTTACAAAAAGTAAACCAAATAAATCAAATATATCAAACCGCTTTATTCATTCATTCATTTTCTACCATGTATTCATTTTCTTATCTGACTTCTCGGGTCACGGGGAGCCTGTGCGTATCTCAGGCGTCATCGGGCATCGAGGCAGGATACACCCTGGACGGAGTGCCAACCCATCACAGGGCACACACACACTCTCATTCACTCACACACTCACACACTACGGACAATTTTCCAGAGATGCCAATCAACCTACCATGCATGTCTTTGGACCGGGGGAGGAAACCGGAGTACCCGGAGGAAACCCCCGAGGCACGGGGAGAACATGCAAACTCCACACACACAAGGCGGAGGCGGGAATCGAACCCCCGACCTGGAGGTGTGAGGCGAACTTGATAACCACTAAGTCAGCATGCCCCCTCAAACCGCTTTAACAAATATTTATCCCGTTTATGAGTCAAATGAAACTCACAACATGAAACTCACAATACATGTTTGCTGTGGTATTATTTCTACTAGAAGCATGAAATATCAACATTTTTTTCCAATTTTCTGGACTTCTCCTGGATTGAACGGAATAGTCAGAAAGAAAATAGTCGGAATAGTCAAAAAGATTTATTTGGTTTGGAGTATAATTAATTTATATTCCATTAACCCTAATTAAAAGACATTTTTACTTAGCTAACATTATCCATGGTTTGTCTACATATTATGAATGATTTGAATATTCTGTGGGGGTTTTTTTTCTGTAAATTTGCTTTATTGTAAATTTGATGAAGAGAGACTAAATGTGCTGAATGTGCTTGCTCTGTTTAAATATGGCCCATAAACCTTGAAATCCAGCAGGTCTGAGCTTAGGGTGTGACAGAGTTTGATGCGAAACCTACGACTGGAACAGATGACCGTTTTCATGCTCTTTTGACAACCATATGCTAAATAGCTAAAAGCTCTGACCTGAAGTTGAGTAGGTCAGGTACATACAGTGGAACTGTAATCTTGTGTGTCTAGCAGTTTTGCAAAGAAACAAATGATTGATCAGTCACCTTGAATCTGACCTTGATTTGTCCATTTGCTAGCAAGTAAGTCTGTAAATAGACATGTACAGTAATGATGGATCAATCCACTTTTACTTTCTAAATTTGATTGCTTCACATTCTACCCAGGCATCCAGACACAGAAGGATAAGGATTAGTGATGCTGTCATAGATGGACATACATTTACTAGGAATTAAAATAGACGAAAGCTCCTTTGCTCTCAGTCTTTGTGTTAAGGCACCATTTTAAGATAATGTCAGCTCAGAGGTCACAGCTACAATGGAGGACCTGGAAGGTGTCTATCTTATATCCTGATAAGAGCAGACATACCTATAAATTAGAATTATAGACCAGAGGCCCGTAATTATCTTTGACTGATGGATTAATTCTGCATGCGGCACGAAGCCGAGGGTCACAGAGTTAGCCTCATATTGCTGTATAATTATTTGAAGTTGCTTTGATGGTGGATTGGCAAATCAGTTTTTGACTCAGGGTCCCAGAAGGCTGTTTTTCCTTCTGGCTCTCCCTTTCAGCTATGCTCTGATATCAGCATAAATCTTTGTAGGAAAAAAAATGAAAGAAAAGTAGTCCTTTGGCATCTTGTGCCTGGGAAATTCTCAGCAAGCAAAAAAAGGAGGAGGAGAGCTAGATACATCGTTGGAAGTTTCTTTAGCAGACAGAAAAATATCCATCCACATTGTCTGCTAAAGAAGCTTGAATTCCCGCCGAGACTTTCACAGTCACGACAATTTATGTTAGATTAGCAAATTTGTTGTGAGAAACTCACTTCCCCTTGATGACCCAACACTTTTGTGGAAATTGTTGACTGGACCAACATCGATGTGAAATTGTCAAACACGAGCCATTTCAAATAAGCAATTTAGATTTTTCTCCATATGATGAAAAAATCCTGTATCGATTACTGTCGACAGTTAGCACATGAAAATGAAAAACGCAGAGAGAAAATCCATTCTGTGTTCTGCTTTTTTGAAAAATGAAATTTTCTCTTAGTAGCGCTCATGGATTTATATTCACAGACCTTTAAGTCAGCACGAAAAATCAGAGTGCAACATACAAATATACAGACTTAGCACTAATTAGCAAAGAAGCTAAAAACAGAAACAGCCATTGATTACGCTAGTCAGGAATTGCATTAAAATCAACCATCTTTGATGGAGAATGCGAATATACTGTAGGCTTGTTTGTGGAACCAGGAATGCCAGCCTATGTACACAATTAAAGTGTCACATGATTTAAATATATATCCGTCTGTTCTAGGAAACTAAACTACCAAAAGTTTTAGGGCCCTAAACTAACAGCATAAGCATTACAATCGTTATGAACATCATGAAGATCAAGTTGCTATCAAAAACTCTGGGACATTTTAAAAAATCCCTAAAATTTTGTACAAAGCACCATTAAATCCATTATTTAAAAAAATGCAAAGGATACTTCACAACCATAAATCCTTAGCTTAGAATATTGAACAATAACACTGAAAAGCAAAAGTCATGTGACCAGGAAATGACACAATGTTTAGGGAAACAACTGAAAGGTACATCTGAAGGAGCTGAAGAGATTCACAGGTCATATAGGAGAAGCTGTGTACAAGGACACACATAAACATGCCACAAAGCTAGGCTTTATAGAAGAAGGGAAAAATATCCATATGACTTTGCCCAAAGGCCACATATGGAGAAAATATTCTGTGCTCTGCTGAAACCAAAACTGAACTTTTGATACACAGATTTACATTTGGTAGAAAGCGACACACTGCTCATCATCCTAAAAACTAACACAGCCATATTGAAGCATGGTGGTGGTGGTGGTGGCATCATGCTGTAGGGATGCTTTTTAATTAGCAGGGATAACTGGGATCCTGGTCAGGGTTGATGGTAATATAAGGTGGAACAAAATTACAAGGCGAACCTAGCTCTAGTCTGCGAAAGACTTGAAACTTATGCAGATGTTCACCTTTCAACTTTCAAAAATCATTTACTTACTATCAAAGTTCAAATCAAATCAAATCGAATTTTGATCTGTCACATACACATAAAAGGAATGCAATTTGGGATAAAAAAAATATAACCAAAAGGAGAAAGATCAATAAAAAGTATAAACCATATAAAAACGATATAAAATATAAAAGATATGAAAATATATGTGAAAGATAAATGAAAAATAATGTATTAAAAAAACGTATGGTTTTAATGATTGTCCTTAAAGTGTCTATGTGCAATATGGTGTGTACAGTATAAAGTGGCACTGTGCTGTGCAAGTCCAGAGTTAAAGTGACATAGAGCAAAAGGGTTGTGAGAAAAAAAAGTAAAGATGGAGGGAGAGGTCCAGTACTAGATCCTGGGTGTTTCCTGGTTTAGACTCCGATTACAGTCAAACCTCCAGCATCAATCTGATTCTGAGTGTGTGGCAAGCTTTGAAATTTTCACCAGAAGTCTCTATCTAGATCAAGTACTGCCCTATTAGAATGAGGGCAAATTACAACCAAGAAAAACCCAAGTCCATTTCGGATCCAGGATTCAATGATGCAAAATGTGGAATCAGTCATCGGCCCATCACGCATCTCATTAGTAGGGCTCTTTCATGAAGTGAACACAGTTTGAACTGAGTTATGAAGGTGATACAGGACAAAACATATGTGAATATACCATTTCCTTGAAGTTATTCCAAAAGCTTGGAAAGGTGTAGACCTTGGGGACTGCAGTGTTTGAGGGTCTAGCAGGTTTGCCTCACAGCTCCAGACTTAGGGTTTTGATTCCTGTCTCTGACCTTTGTCTGCAGATTTTGCATGTCTTCCCCATATCTCAAGGGTTTCCTCTTTCACCAGTTAAAAAGACCTGCTTGTAGGCTGGTTATTTCTGATATTAAATATCCTTGGTCCGTTGGCACCCCGTACAGTGCCCTAAGGCCCTGGGATAAGCTTCAGGCTCCCTGTAACTATGTGTAGGATAAGTACTACAGAAGATAGATGGATAGATGGATAGATGTATAGATGGATGGAAATCAAAGAGATCTACAGCTTTTGACAAATTAAGCATACAAAACGCATTACTGTGTCTTGTCCAGCAGTGGTACTTGCTTCCATGGCTTCTTCATATCGACTGTAAATTTCAATCTGGTGAATTTCTGAATAAATTTACTTTTTTATAAAGAATAGATTAGATTAGATTCAACTTTATTGTCATTGTGCAAGGTACATGTACAGAGCCAATGACATGCATCTAACCAGAAGTGCATAGATGGCTTATTTACAGGTGGCAGTGTAATAAATAAGGGTACGAGGTTATACAGAAGGTGTAGTAATATGTACATGTAACTGAATAAGGGTGTATATAGTGTGGTTTTTATATAAGTATGATACAGTATGAAGTGGTATGACATATTATATCTACACAGTTGTAGATGCAAAATTCGAACTGTCTAACTACTCATGTATGGAAAATACAACATAAACACAACATCTAAGCGAAATGTGAAGAAAATACAGCCATCTTGTTTACCGCCGTGCAATGATCCAAAACGCAATCTTCAAAACACAACGACCGATTTTCTAAATTTAAGAAGACTTATTTAGCTCCTGTTCCCGAACTTAATGTTAGTACCATTTATTTGCTTCGACTGGTGATTGAGAAAAAAACAAGCTGACTTTATCTCAGTCACTCTGACTCAGTGTGGGTCATGACATCATATGGAGAGAGATGGAGAGAGGCAGCCTTCACTGTGAGGGAGAGCAAGGCATTAGCGTGCATTAGCTGTTATGCTAATTGCTGACTCTGTGGGTAGGAGGTCAGGACATTGGGAGATGTACTAGCGGTTTAGCTCCCCTGCTAATGTCAGCTAATGTGCCACAGAGATGTAATTGGACTCCGGCTGTGTACTCTCAGTGGGTGTGTATCCCCGCTCTGGGTGTTTGCATTAAAAGATCAAGTTTTTCTACGTAAAAAAAAGTCTACTGAATAAGCAGTAAACTTG